>NW_007246193.1:0-134268 GCF_000164805.1 Carlito syrichta | reverse complement strand
GGGGGGGGGGGGGGCAGTGAGGGAACAAGGAAAAACAAAAGGAAACAAAATAAAAGAATAAAATATGGGAACGTGATGGGGGAATTTTGCAAAGAACAATCTCTTGGCGCAACATCTGATTTCAACAAACAAAGCATACAATTACACAGAATTGTAGTTAGGGAGTTTCAAACAGTTAACAAAAATGGTCAGCGTGAACGGCTCAGGGGAACAAAGATGTGGGCCTTTGGTCATGGGAACATTATAACAATCACACGTATTTATTGGGTGGTTACTTTTAGGTCAGACAGGCAGCTAAGATGGAGGATTTTAACAAAATGGAGTTACTTATATCAAGCAAGTTCTTGTAATTATTTTATATATTTCATTAGCTATTTCAAAAGTATCAGATCTAGAAGGCTGTTCAACATCCTTTTTGTTTGTTTGCATCTCTCTTTTAATGTAAAATTTACAGTGAGGCACAAAAATCTAGAGTGCACAAATCAATGAGTTTTGCCAAATACATGTATGTGTACAAGCCTATCAAGATAAAAATACATTTATCTTCCCATAAAGTTCTTTCATGCACTCTCACGTATTTCTTACTCTCATTTTTCTGTGCATCCATTTATTGGTAATCTTCACCATAGGTTAGTTTTGCACATTCTGGAATCTCAAATAAATGGGATAATACAGAATATACTCTAGGTAGTCCAGTTTCTTTTCTTCAATAGCATGTTTCTGACATTCATCTATGTGTTGCTTGTATTCAGAGTACATTTATTTTCATTTCTGGGGAGTATTCCAATGAACGAATACACCACAAATTGTTTATCCATTCTCCTATTTATACCTATTTATGGTTAAGTTTAGGATTACTATTGATAAAGCTGCTATGAAGAGTCTTGTACAAGACTTATGGTAGACATATATTTTTATTTTTATTGAGTAACTGCTGGGCCACAGGGTGTCTGTTTAGCTTCATAAGAAAATGCTACAATGTTTTTGAAAGTAATTGGACCATATTATCCCTCCATCAGAAATCAACATTTGGTGTTGTCCCTCTTAATTCCGGTCATTCAAGATGTGTATGGTGGTCTCCATTGTGATCATCATTCTTCTTTCTCCCAACAACTGGTTTTACTTACTTGCATGTACATATTTTTCTTCATAGATTGTACATTCAAATTTTTTTATTTTAGTTACCTTTTTTCTTTACCTGGATGCCAAAGTCTTTGTTAAATTTTTATTTTGTAAATATTTTTGGCCAGTTTGTGGCTTACTTATCATTTTCTAAATGAGGTCTTTTTATTTATTTTTGATGAAGTTTAACTCACATAATTATTTATGACACAACAAATACACATAGGTCAGACCCACATTTTTCCATGGATCACTGAGTAATTAATTTTTTTCACTTTTTAACCTTTTATTCTATTTGTTCTTCAGATTACATAATTCCTATTGATTTCTCTTCACCTTCATTAAACATTTCTTTTGACATTCCAAATCTGCTGTCAAGCTCATCCAATAAATTTTTTATTTTTTATTTTATAATTTCTTATGCTAGAATTTACATTTTTAAAATACTGTTTCTATTTCTATGCTATGAGTCTCTATCTTTTCACTAATTAAGAACATACTTTAGGTTCTTTTATATTAAAGGCACTGCATTAAAATACTTAGCTAATTCCAAGATCTGGTTCATCTCAGAGTGAATTTCTATTTTTTTTTTCTTGAATATAACTAATGGTTTTATTCTTCTTCAAGTGTCTAGTAAATTTGGCAGAATTTACACACAACTTTCTTCTTAGGTTCCAGATATCTTTGGAGATATCTTTAGCATACCTTTGGGTGGCAAACCATACATGGGCAAGTATCCCCTTTAGTTTCTATCTACTTTTTTTCACTGTCAACTTTTTCCAGTACTTTCTTTTATTTATATTTGACTTCTGCTGCCAGGTAAATCATTATGATCTTCTATACCACTAAAATGCTAACATTTGCTTATAACATACTCACATTGAATAAATATCCCTCTAAAATTGTTATTTAATTAAATTTTAAAAAAAGAATATACTAGCAAGGTTGAAAATTACTTTTGAAGTGTCCTATTATTCAGATAATTCCAATCAAATTTATTACATATACATAAGCATCTAAACACTTGATTTTTTACTTTTCATCTAGATAGATCATTGTCTAATCATGGGCTAACTTAAATCATCAAGAGTAACTTAAGCATTTATCCTGAGCTCTCTATAATGTTTAATATCTGCTCCAATGTTTTTGCAGTTTGCTTATGACAAGCATTTCAGATCTCACCAGACGAAAAAAATAAATCTGTCTCTGTAGATTAAGAAGTACTGTATTCTACTCTATCACACTACAGAATGCAATTGACTGTCATAGTAAAGGAAATGGCATACCAATGAAATGAGAACATAATTATTTTTACTTTTCTTAGCATATGAAGCAAGCTATCATTTAAATTTTACTTCAGACATATTGCATTTATCAAGTTTTCTTGAGACATTTGTAGTGAAACTATTAAGCTATCAACCCAAACACAGAATAGCTAGATTCCCTGAGGGTCTGTTTAAGTTTAAAAGTACACAAGAATAGTAAAAAAATATATAATGCAATCAAATAAAGAATGTGTAGTATAACTGTTATACATTTGGGAATATATATGAAAATAAATAAAATTGTGGGTGTAGTGTTCATAGTCAATATCTAAATAGAAATAATAAATACTTCTATTTCACATGGTTATATTTTAATTCTTATAGAGCTCAAAGTAATCCTATCATTTAAAACAACACAACTTCACACAATGTGAAGGAAATGCCTCCATACTTCCACAACAATAATATACTCAATGTTTGGCTCAATGTATGGCACACAGAAGCACCTAATAAATATATATTGAATAAATTAATAAATTAACAAATAAGTATAGACTGAAATGCATACCTACCTTTTGTGCTACAAATCCCCACCCTTCCAAATAAATTTACTATATAATTTTGATCATATAAAGTATATATAACTTTAGTGATTGTCACTAAAGTTAGAAATTTTACAATATGGAATATTCCTTAAGATTTATAACCAGTAGTTTTCCCTGTAACTTCTAGCCATTGTTGCATAAAATCACCAAACTATGTATCTCTCTACAACATTCATTAATACCTCAAAATTAGACCAAGGAATCACATATTTGTAATAATTATAATCATTGATGACACAAACACTTTTAGGCAAATTAATTCCTAATTAGAAAAGCCTTTGGTTTTAAACCTAATAGTCACATAGCCAAATAGTAGAGAATTGACCACAAAGTACCAACTCCACTGAAGAAATTAAAGGACTAAGGAAAAAGTAAGCAATGCATATTCTAGATAGAAAGCTTTAAGTGCTTACTACTTTCATAATTATGCCAGAGATCTAATCTTATTGTCTTCTTAATATAAAATTAGTAAATTACTCATAAAAATAGCATTTGATTCTCACTTATCTGGCTTACAATTTGGGGGATGATCAAGAAGAGTATTTCTGATATTAAATTGTTTAAATAATTTTTTAAAAAACAAAATGGTACAACCACTTTGGAAAATCATTGTCTACTTCTTGAAAAGCTAAATATAATTTGCCCTATCACCCAGAAATTACATTCCTAATTATCCAAAAGAAATAAAAATATGTGACCACAAAGAGCCCTGTATAATAATATTTATAATAGTTTCATTTAAAAAGTCAAAAACTGGAAATAATACAGATATTAATTAAGAAAAGAGTGAATAAATAAGCTTGTTTTGCTTTTACAAATAGTAAAAATTTAAATTAAGAATTATAATATACTAGTCTATTATTACAAACAACAATAAAGATGGACCTCAAGAAAAAATCATGCTGACTTAAAGTAGTCAATTTATAATTCGTAATTCCATTTACTTGAAATTCTACAATAGGTAAAAACAAACTTTATGGCAGACATTTGCACCTAGAAGGAAGGCTGACTAAAAAGGGACAATGAAAACTTAATGAGATGATGAAATCATGTATGATTGACAAGCATTCATCAAATCTGACTGATGGGCATACATAGTATTTGAGTATTTCACTGTATATAAATTATAGTTCCATAAAATATGTTATAAAGATAATTGATTAATGGAGAATCATTATTTATTATCAGAAATTTTAAAATCATGACATCAAATGTAAAATACAATGCTTGACAGTAACACACATGCCATGCCTTTATCTATATTATGCTTAGAGAAGAAAAAGCAATAATTACTACTCATTAAAAAAAAAAGAATTATCTAAACATCATTTTCCAGAAAGGGAATAATGCTAAAATGTTTACAGGTTGACAAATAGAATGTATATGAAAATACAGTATAAGTTATAAAGCTTTAAGTGACATTATGAATAACAATCAAAATTCACAGAAAATTAGTTAAAAATTCCCTTTTCTTAAATCTTCTTTTAAAAGGCCCTTTAGAATATATCTACCTTAACTCAGTAAATTATATGAACTGATCTGAGCTTGAAGATGAATAGAAGTTATGTAGCAGAAACAACCTAAGCAAACACAGAAAACTATTCAAAAGTAATAATCCATAGGTGAATATACATTCTTTAAAGGGGTACTTTATTTCACAAAAGAATTAACTGTGGCAAATTCTAAATCTAGTAGTATTTTGGGGTCATCTTGTACTCTTCACAAGAACTGACTATGCACATCTCTTCCCTAATCTTTGTTCAGTGATATCACACTGGTATCTTAGTAGCTTGAAATTAGCCATGGTAGATGCTACTATTTAGTTATCGTTTGTTTGGCCATGCCAAGTCTCATGTTGAAATTTGATCAGCATGCTAGAGATGGGACCTGATAGGAGGTGTTTGGATCATGGAGGTGGATCCCTCATGAATGGCTTTGTACCAGTCTCAGGAGAGTGAGCAAGTTCTCACTCTTAGTTCCCACTGGAGCTGATGGCTAAAAGGAGTCTAGCATCTCCTCCTCCTTGCTTCAGCACTCACACCATGTGATCTCCGCACAGGCCAGCTCTTCTTCACTTTCCAGCATAAGTGGAAGCAGCCTGAGGCCCTCACCAGAAGCAAAGGTTGGTGTCATGCTTCTTGTACAAAAACATGAACCACAAAAGCCATTTGTCTTTATAAATTGCCCAACCTCGGGTATTGATTTATAGCAAAACAAAAATGAACTAAGACAGTGGGAATATTTATACCCATGGAAATCAACAAATGTTGTAGCTCAGGGCTTTTTTCCCCAAAGTGCCAGCTGTTAGACATTTTGTTAGACACACCACTGTCTTCACTACCTTAAGAGAAATTAAAATAACATAAATTCAATTAGTTGAACATGCTTTTTAAGAGGTCATGTAGTATATATAGTAAGGTGGAGATACAGAGGTAATCTGTGATGAGATGCTGATTAAGACAGTATCTGAATTTGAATTCTACTTCTGCCCTTACTAGGTATGTGACCTAGATCAAGTTACTTAACCTCTCTGGACCTCTTTTGCTTATATGAAAATATAGGATTATAATATTAACTATGGCAGAGAGTTGTTTTAAAGATTGAAATGAGATAATATACGTAAAGTAGTTAGAAAAGTTTTTTGCACTCCAAACATTTTAGTAATTATCACTGTTGCTGCTTATTATTTGCATATGATCTTTTATTAATATATATTAATTATATATCTTTAAGTATGTATTACTACAACGAATAGAATTTTTAAAGTTTTATTTTCTAATTAGTTGTTGTGCTATATAAGAATGCTATTTTGGACAGGAAGAATCAACATTGTTAAGATGTCCATCCTACCAAAGGCAAACTACAGATTCAACACAATACCCATTATTATCAATATCATTTTTCTCAGACCTGGAAACAACAATACAGAAATTCATATGGAAACATAAATGACTACAAATAACCAAAACAATTCTTAGCAAAAGAAACAAAGTGAGAGATATAACACTTCAAAACTTTACTATACTGCTACAATAAACAAAACAGCCTGGTATTGGTAGAAGAAACAGGCATATGGTCCAATGGAATAGGATAGAGATTCCTGAAGCAAAACCTTAATCTCTCAACCAACTTATCTTTGACATAGTCTCTAACAACAATCACTGGGGAGAGGAGAATATATTCAGTAAATGGTGCTGGGAAAATTGTCTGACCACATGCAGGAGACTGAAACAGGACCTCTACCTATCACCATACACTAAAATCAACTCTAAATGGATCAAAGGCCTAAATGTAAAACCTCAGACTATAAGAACCTTAGAAAATGCAGGAGATACCCTTATAGAAATTGGAATAGACAACCAATTCCTGATTAAAACCATGGATTTCCAGGCCATAAGAGATAAGACAAGTGAGACCCCTTTAAAGTGAAAATCTTCTGCAAAGCAAAAGAAACGAACAGGAGAGCAGGGAGACAGACCACAGAATGGGAACAAATATTTGCCAACTGTATCTCTGACAAAGTCCTAACATCCAGGATCTACAAGGAACTCTAACATGCCAAAAGGAAAAAAAAATAGTCCCACAAAAAGTGGGCGAAAGATATGAATAGACACTTCTCGAAGATATACAGGCAGCCAACAGACACATGAAAAAGTGCTCAGTCTCACTAATCATCAGAGATATGCAATTCAAAACCACATTGATATACCATCTAACCCCAGTAAGAAAGGTTATCATTAATAAAACTAACAACAGATGCTGGTGACGATGCAGAGAAAAAGGAATGCTTCTACACTGCTGATGGAAATGGAAACTAGTGCAACCTCTTTAGAAAACAGTGTGATGATTTCTAAAAGAACTAGATATTGACCTTCCATATGACCCAGCAATCCCCTCCTAGGAATATACCTGAAGGAACTCAAATTATTCTACAAAAAAGATAGGTGCACACACGTTTATTGCAGCTATTCACAATACAAAAACAGAACCAACTGTGCTGCCCATCGAAACTGGACTGGATAAAAAAAAAAAAGTGGCACATACACACAATGAAATATTATGAAACTATAAAGAAAGACAAACATACGGATTTCACAGCAACTTGCATGGATTTAGAGTCTATTATACTTGGTAACTTATCACAGAAACAAAGAACAGGGTACAACATGTTCTCACCCATAAGTGGACTCTGAACATTTACCATAATACTGTGAGAGAGGAATTGGCAGTAGCAGGATACTGCCAGGGTGGGCAGTGGGTACACAGCATCAATAAGGGAATCTGATCTCAAACTAGGCAAAATGGGGACCAAAGGTAGGCCCAAACTTTACCTGTACAGTGTCCACGTGCATATCTAATCCTGAATTGATCCCACATCTTTAAAATAAAATATTTAATTAAAAGAATACTAGTGGTTTTTGCACAATTATCTTGAATCCTTCAACATTGCTGATCTTTTTTACTAGTTACAGTGGTTTATAGGCATATCTTCTTGAATTACGTATGCAATCATATCCTTTTTAAAGAACAGTTTATTTTGCCATTTTTTTCATTTCATTTCTTATCAATAATTTCTTTTTCTTGTTTTATTGCTGTGGCTAGAAGAAATAATGATAGCACCTTTGCCTTCTTTCTTACATTAAAGGAAATGCTTCTGAAATTTCATAATTAACAATGATTCTTATGCAGGATTATAGCAAATACGTTTTGCAAAATTAAGGAAGTTGCTTTCTGCCATAGTTTCCTAAGTGTTTTCACTATAAAATACAATTAATGGGGTAAAATTTTTTCAATCTCCATTGAAACTGCAATATTGTTCGGTTCTCTTTGAGTATATTGATTTGAAAAATTATAGTAATACATTTTAAAATGATAAACCACTGACCAATTTAATAAAAACTAGGAGAATTAGAAAATTTTCTTATGAAGCTATTCTTACCTATCTTCATCTGCCAGGGAAGATTATGAGGATACTGATAAATACTGATAAAATAATATTTGTAATACATTTAGTTTATTAATGAATTTGGTCTGTATTCTTATTTATACTACTCTCTTTCCTATTTTCCTTAATAGTTTTGCTATTAAGTTTACAATAATTTCATGAAAAGCCTGGCAAGCTTTTTCTAGTTATATTTTACTACAATTTTTAGTCTGGAATCAGATACTATTAACAAATTGTTTCACCTCCTACAAGCATCATTTGTGTAATGCACAAAAGACTTCACCAATATTTTCCAAAAGTTTTGCATAGATCCTTGCTATCCAAAGAAAGGTCTATAGACTAACAGCACTGACATCACCTGGCAGCTTATTAGAAGTACAAAATTGACCCCAGACCTACTGAAATAGAATTTGCATTAACAAGATCACAAAGGGGTTCACATACTAATTAAATTTGGAGAAACATTGTTATAGATCATTAGATGCACCAAATTATGAGTAAGCATTTATTAAACAAAATTTCATGGTCAAAAGTATCAGGAAAATGTAGAGTTAAATGAAGTTAAACATTTTTTTTAAATGTGGTGCTTTCCAGGACCACTTAATATTTCTCAAAAAAACTCCAAAAAATTTACAGAATTGTATTACACAAAACACAGGTTAAAATCAAAATATAAAGTAGCTAAAAGAAAACAGGAATATGCAAGCTCTACTTGAAATTGAAATTGTGACCCTGAAGCTAAAATAAACAGAAGTTGTAAGGCTTTGCAAGAATCCTATGTACTTCAGTTGTACATTTAACTAAAAGATACTTCCTACTTTTGAATCTACTGGTGTGCTGTGTACGAGCTTTCAAATCTGTATCTTCACTACATTATTTGGCAAGGACTGTAAAGAGTCCAGGATTGTATTAAAACCTTTATATTTTTAAAATAAAACCATGTAGGCTGGGCACGGTGGTCATGCTGTAACCCCAGCACTTCGTGAGACTGAGGTGGGAGGGCTGTCTGAGTCCCGGAATTTGAGACCAGCCCAAGCAACATAGCAAAATCACATCTCCACAAAATCATTTTTAAAAACTAGCCGAGCGTAGTACAAGTCAATCGTCCCAGCTACTTGGGAGTCTTGAGCTTGAAGGATCACTTGAGCCTAGGAGGTCGAGGTTGTAGTGAGCCATGATCATGTCACTGCACTCCAGCTTGAGCAGTAGAGTGAGATCCGACTCTAAATAAATAAATAAATAAAGCAATCTAATAAATAATTGATATGAAATATTAGTCAAATTGTCAGTTTCTATTTATGTATTATTTAATCATGGGTTCAATTTAACCTATATTTGAGATGGCTATATAAGATAAAAAATACCTACTTGTGCATAAGATATATTTTTAATTTTAAAAGAAATCTAATGCTGACCTTTTGCTGCAAAACATCAAAAAATAAATGAGACCAGACTTGCCTTCTCATGGGTATAAAACAAACAAAAAAAGTACAACAAAGAAAAAAGGTACACCAAAAAAAGATATAAAACAAATTGTTTCCAAACACTGACAACAGGCAATGCAGAATTGTGATTCCTGAAAGAAAACAAAAATACAATGTGATCCTTTAATCATCCCAGCGATTTAACTGGAAGTACCTTCTAGATGCAGAGCAAGAAGTCTCACAAAGTTGAAGACACAGATAGTATTTGGAGAGGTTTGGAAAGCTAAATTTGCATGGCAGAGTACCTCCGTTGATAGAGCCTCACAGAGAAAGAGCTTTAGGAAGCAGTACAGGAGTCCCTGAGTTGTTTGCCTAATAAAAAGCTGTTCACATGAAGGGTGAAACTCCACGAAGCTGAGCAAAAACAAGAAAAGGGAGCAGTAAGCTGAACAACTCCTAAAACTCTAACTGAGATGTAAAGACATCTTTAAAATAAACTACACTTCAGACCTAACATAGCTGATCACAATTTAACTCCATGACAAAACAAAATTCAACAGTCTTTAAACAAAAATACTCAGGCACTCAGCAATGTGACATTCACATACAAACCTAATCGAAGTTATTAACCATGCAAAGAAGCAAGAAAATGAGCCTCATTACCAGGAGAAAAGTCAGACAACAGAAAGAGACACTGAAATGACAGAGATGATAGCATTAGTGGACAAGGATTGTAATCAACTATTGTAAGTATGTGGTGGTATTTAAAGGGTACACATATTTGTCAAAATGTGTTGTCCCGTACACGTAAAGGGGGTGCTTTTTCATATGTAAATTATTTAGTTTTTAATAGAGTACTGAATATTTTAAATTTCTATACTTATAATATTATTAGTTTTGCATAGCTAATGGCATGCTTGGATCAATATTCCTTATTAAAAGGATTATTTCTTTTTTTCTTTTTTTTTTTGAGTTGGAGTCTCACTTTGTCACCCAGACTGGAGTGCAGTGGCCGCTCCCGGCCACCGCAGCCTCGACCTCCTGGGTTCAGGCGATCCTTCCGCCTCAGCATTCCAAGTAGCTGGAACTACAGGCATATGCTACCACACCCAGCTAATTTTTTATTTATTGTAGAGATGAGGTCTCACCAAGTTGCCCAGGTGGGTCTCGAACCCACAGACTCAGGTGATTCGCTCACCTTGGCCTCCCAAAGCGCTGGGATTACAGGCTGAGTCACCGAGCCCGGCCAAAAGAAATATTTCTTATATAAAATGATACACAAATGTAATTATTCCTCACAAAAATAGCATGTATATAATATGTTCTCTTCTGCAATTTTGTTAGTTAATTTTATAATCTTTGCATCTTAAAATATACTTCCTAACATTCAGGAAAGCTATCATATGATCAATTATGACATTTTAATGACTGAAATTGAGAAAAATTCATCATTAGGTAATAGAGATACAAAGTAAATCCATATATATTGAGAAGGTGTAGCATGCATTAGATGATAATGCTTAGGCACTTGGAAACATTTCAGTACACACTGTAGTGTAATTCAAAGAATATCCTATAACACTATTATTAATAAAGTTATATGCAGAGCGATTCAGAAAAATAAAAATGATTCCTACCCATATGAGCTTAAGTCTGAGCTGGGAGTCATGACATATCAAAAACAGATTTATTCCAGAGATATATACATATGTTAGTACTAATAAAATCACAGAACAATATATAGTTTCCTGCACTGAACAGCTAAAGCATGATTTTCTGTGTGGCTCATTCAGCAATTAATCATGCATTGCCTTCTTACAGCCCTTTTCCAGTTGCCTTTCCTTTTTTATTTCAACTGTTGCTAAAGCACTTAATATACTATAACTTTTCATAAATGTATGTGTTCTATCTCTTCCTTTGGAACAAGAATCATATTTTATGACAAGCAATCTGGTGTGGTGACAAAACTTTCTAGAATTGATTCAGAAAAACTGAGTTCTAATTCTAAACTAAGTTGCTAATCCAATAACAAAACTTCTAAAAGTGATGTCTTATACAGTTCATAGGACCTGGGATGATAATCTTTACAGAGTATGTATTCAATAAATATGTATATGATTAAATCATTATTTTTTATGCCAATAAATAAAAGTTAGTGTTGATAAATAGAGGACAGAACAAATAGATTTCAGTATGTTTGGTAACCCTAAATTCAAAGGAATCAATTTGTTTTTCAAAAGAAGAAAGAAACCGTGGTTCATATACGATATTAACATTCAAAATATACTCATAGGTAGACACTACCTACATTGTAATTCCAATATTATATGGATTTATACTTTAAAAATAGCTATAAATACTTCCAACACATAGAAATAATATTGAATAAACATAGCAGTGATAACTTTTTAATGCTTTGCTTTGTGCGGTAATTTATGTGCGCTCAAATGAAAATACTCAAAGAATACAAAAATCTTGCAAATATCTATGTATTAATAATAATGACAATAATAACTATAACAATTCCATCTCTTAGGAGAATATTTGGTACCAGGTACCATATAAGATACTTTCATTTTTTAAATTTAATATTTATATTCATACTATTACGCTCATCTTGTAAATGACAAAACTGATATTCAAAGAGACTAAACAACTGATATATAATCATAAGGGTTTGTTTATTTTTAAGTGGAAGTATAATTTAAATGAAGTCATTCAACTATAGTGGACAGCCTTAATGCTACTGTTAAATTTGGTAACTCATTTAACATTATTGAATCAAATATGTAACATTCTCAAAATAGATACAGGTATAATGCTATCTAAAATGTATCAGAAATAATACATGCAGTACAATTTACAAGTCAGTTAGACATGAATAAGATCAATTAGGAAAAATGCCCTAATTATAAGTTCAGTGCCTGGTGTCTTAATATAATTTTTTAAATGGGTTAGTGTACTCCATAAACAATAAGTCTATATCTCATTTTTAAGAGAAACAGACGAAAAAACATATGCAAAGCAAATACAAACCAAAGGAAATCTGGAATACTCAAATATATTTCAGATAAAATATAACTAAACTGTTACTAAAAATTAGAAGGGTATCTTTATTACAATAAATCATCAATTCACTAGGAATATATAACAGTTCTAAATTGCATGTACCTAATTTTAAAGTCCCAAAATACATAAAGCACAAGCTGAGAAAAATAAAAGAAAAAACTAATAAATTAAAACCATTAAGAGAGACACAGACATCACTTTCTTTTTCTTTATTTTTCTCATTTTATAGATGAGAAAGTTGAAGATACACCAGTTTCAAATACTAATAGGCTACTTAGACAAAATTAATGGTCATAGAACCTATAACAATAAATTAACAAAATTAATTTAATGAATAACACTAAGCTATGCAATCAATAATTAGAAAAAACACATCATTTTCAAACACTGCAGATTGCTCCAGGTATCCACCTCCACCTTTCCACCCTGTCCCCACTCCATCTTTCTGTGTCCTAACCTAGAAACATCTAAGGTCTTGACCACTCTGTGACCTTGCCAGCTGCTTGTTTTCCCCTACAGGTTGGAAGGAACCCAAGCAGGAGTTTTGAACTTTCCCAGGCACTAATGAAGCTGTTTAGATTGGTGCTCAAATACAGAGATTAAACCTGTTACTAGACAAACAGAAACCACCCTGCCCAGAGACAAATTCCTTAAACTCATATGAACTCCATTATCTGACTCCCACATGTCAGACATACCAAGGAAGAACGTCTTTCTCTCACTGTCTGAGGACTGCTGTAGCATCCCGTAAGTTCCCTAATGAATTCCCCGGACTCATCATCCTAGCTTTTAGTACTAGGAATTCCAACCAGTTCCATCTACTGAAAGTTTAAGGCAGTCCCTTGCAAGAACCCCCCTGTAGCCAATTCTGGAATGACTCCAACTATGAGTTTAGTCATACAAAACAAGATAACATATGATATTAATGAATATTGACCATATTCTAGGTCAATAAGTAAGTCTCAAGAAATTTCGAAGCCTATGAAATCACCTTCTCTGATCACAATGTAATTAAATTCTGAGTTTGTAAAAACTAAAAAATAAAACTACAGACATACATTTTTTAAAAAAAGTTGAGTAACTCATGGGTCAGAAAATAAATCATAATGGAAATTTAAAAATACTTAGTGAATACTAATGAGAATTCTACAAATAGTAACTTGTAGAACAAAATTAACTTAGTAGTATCTGGAATGACATTTATAAGTTTAAATGCTAAATTAGTCTTAAATGCGGAACAGGTGATGTTGCATAAATTAATCCAAATAATTCTTTCCTCTCTTCATAAGAACACCTTCCACATTCTTTGAGAATATGACTTGGGCTTTATAATTAATAATGGCTTATAAAATAATATTAATATGTTTTAATTTTGATCTACCACAACATTTCTAAGAGAATATTCTAAACTATTTTGTTACTGAATTTTTTCTTTTAAAAATGTGATACTTGTATACCTAATCCTGAATTGCACCCCACATGTTTAAAATAAAATTTTAAAAAATCGATGTGATATTGCCAAAATATGCTTATAGATATGCTTATAAATATCTAGGAAAGAAATAAGCATGCTAATACTTAATAGATAGCAACAAAATATTTGTTATAGGTTAAACATTTATAAATCTGAAACTAATATTCAAATAGATTTTTTAAAACCTTAATCTTACAGATACTTTTTCATGTGGAAAATCCAGTAGAAAATAAAGAAAATTAACAGAATCTTTTCAGCCAAAACCACATAGTTGCTTTAAATGACTAATTAAATCAATTTTGAAAGGTGCTAAATGTTTATAAAAATTAAATTGCTGTTATATCTTGAACTATTTATTATTGAGTTATCAAGAAGCATAACTTTGCATTTGTGTGTGTAATGTAGCTAGTTCTGAAGATGGGACACTTTGAAGAGTGACTTAATTCCCAACTATTTTTAGAAGGGTCAAATGGTAAATCTTTGTAGTGAGCACAGTAAAACTATTTCCATGTTACTACTGCTAAATATTTATGTTTACATATATCAACTTTCACAGAAGATCTGCTTCCAACTGTGATATTCTGTCACCAAATGCCAAACAAAAGCACACATTTCTGCCATCAATGCATCTTCTTGCACAGTTACCGTAGACAATATGAACACAGACTACAATATGAATGAGGTTCAGTGAGGTGTGCAATATTGTGGTCGTGCTGATAGACAACTAATCAAAAACAATGCAAATATATTATCGATTCAAAATTATTAACAAAATCAAACCATACAAATCATAAATATAAATTTAAAATTATAGTTCCACCAGAGCCTAGGTATCTTACACTACCATTACATCATTTCTATAGCTTCACTGGAAAATATCGCTTATATTTCACACTGTATTTTTGTTCTATCTCCTGTGTTTTAAGTTAATGCTTAAAAATCCCCTTCAAGTGATCCAAAAATATTGCCATATCAATAGCAAACCTTTAAGACTACTGGCATTTGAAATTACAAACTAACATTTCTTTCATAACCTTAAAGCATCAAACTTGCATGAAAATATGAGGTTTAATCATAAACTTCCAAATTACCTAATTCTTAAAAATGTCTTCATATGATGCCTAATAGTTGAGTATTATAAATGTAATTTGTTAAATATGGTACTGAAATTACAAAGATGTGATTTATTTATTTATTTATTTTTATTTTTGAGTTGGAGTCTCACTCTGTCACCCAGACTGGAGTGCAGTGGCCACTCCCGGCCACCACAGCCTTGACCTGCTGGGATCCAGCGATCCTTCCGCCTCAGCCTCCCAAAGGCACGGTATTACAGGTTGAGCCACCGAGCCTGGCTACAAAGATGTGATTTGAAATGCTAGAGTCCTGCTGTCAACACACAATATTTTAAGTATGAAATAATATTTCTATATTCAATTGCCTTTTTAAAAATAATTTAGTAGGTGCTTTTTGATCTCAAAAATTCAGTAACAGTGATTATTTTCCACATAGCTCTAGAAAAATATTTGAAAATAGAATTATTAAAGAAGAATTTTCCAAAATTGCCAAAGAACTTTTGTATAAAAATAAAATTCTCTAAATGTATTTGAAGAGCTATACTTTAAATACAACTTACTAAAAAGAAAATGTTAGCAGACTATATAAAGCATTGTAAAAAATAACACAATAGCATCATAATTCTCTTTAATTTATAAGAGCAATGAACACTTTTTCCACCAGAGTGCCAACTGATCTTTGCTGAAAATGGTGACACAAATTTTTTTGCTCAAACTTTATTCAGGCTTCTCAATCTTCCACTAGACCCATCTATGCACTCCCCTGTAAAATCCAGTTTTAACAAATAACTCTCAGTTTACTAAGAACCCCCTCTTCTCAATATTTTATCATCCTCAATACCTGCCCAGGATTCTCACTCCCACTATCCCCCAAGTGATATCTAATCACCCTGGCCTGTCTTCCATGAAAATCCTGTTAACTTTGTTAAGCAAGAATCCCCCTTACCACAATATTTCCTCTTAGTAATTTTCTATCCTCTGACTCCCAATCCTGGCCCTTGGCTATAAATTTACCACTTGCCCATGCTGTATTCTGAGTTAAACCTAATCTCTCTCCCCCACTGCAAGACCCTGCTGCAGTGGTTCCTATAGTTATCCCAGTGGTCAGAATTAAATCTTCCTTACCATGCTTTAACAAATGACATTGAATAGTTTTTTCTTAAACAATGGCAAATAGTTTTATCTTAGTCTATCACTGGATTGTCTTTGAAATAGTGCTGTTTGAGAGCTTTTACCTCAGTGATACATGAGCAGAGACAAAGGAAGAGCTTTCTGTGTATTTTAGTCCATAATGGCACTTAAAAACAGACAAGGAGACGAAGTAAAAAATCAGTTTACCAGGTAGCCTCCTCTTATACAGAGAAAGAGAAGAAAAAAATTGCTAGAAAAAAGGCAGGAACTAAACTGCTACCGAGAAGAAATAAAGTCTCCAAAAGCCAAAGCCAGGTGATTTGGAAACACTAAAGGTAATTACAAAAATCATCAATCAAAATGCAGCAGAATATTAGAATGAGTTTTTGACAGCTCAGTTATCAAAAAGGTTTGCTAAATAAGAGAATAAGCAAACTGTTCTAAGTTTATAAAACCATTATCCATCTAAGATATTGAGCCACTCTTATGCTGCAGTCACTGAAGAATACAACATGGAAAGAAAAAAAAACATCAGTATCTGCCCTCAAAGAACTTCCTGTAATCAGAAAAACTACATTCTAATGAGGCTCTACTTCGCATTAGCTGTAGAGACATTTACACATTACTTCTTTTCTCAAAATTATCATGTCCCTATCTGTTAGTTGGGGATTAAGAACTTGTCCTATCACCTTTTGGACCTATTATCATGAAAGCTATGCCGTCCATGATTTAATTTCTCCCTTTGCATTTTGAACAGATAAGACACATCTTTACAATTGGATGTAGCAATTATAAAAGTAGGAAAAATCAAAACAGAAGTAACCTAAGGAAAGTAACAGCCTCTCAGTCTCATCTAAAATAAAGCACCATTGAAAGCTAAAAAGAAAAGTAATTTTTAAAAACCTCATTGATTCACATAGAAGACAAATCTATATAAAACTTAAGATTCGAATAACTAGAGAATTAGAGATTATTTCTGAAATTATTCAACACTTCGGGATGTTTAAGATTTAAGAGAGGCCAGGCTCGGTGGCTCAGCCTGTAATCCCTCGCTTTGGGGGGATGAGGTGAGTGGATTGCCTGAGCCTGAGGGTTCAAGACCCACCCGGGCAACTTGGCGAGACCTCATCTCTACAATAAATAAAATAAAATAAAAATTAGCCAGGCGTGGTAGTGCGCGCCTGTAGTTCCAGCTAGTTGGAAGGCTGAGGTGGAAGGATTGCCAGAGTCCAGCAGGTCGAGGTTGCAGTGACCGGGAACAGCCACTGCACTCCAGTCTGGGTGACAGAATGAGACTCCAATTCAAAACAAAAAGGAGAAAAAAAGATTTAAGAGAGAAGAAAACTTATATTTGGAAAGGTAAAAATTATTTGGTCCAAGAAACAATGCATGAGTGGAAGAGTTGAGCAATGGACTGAATATCTGTGCCCCCCTCATATTAAGAGTTTCATATCTTAAAATCCTAATCCTCAAAGTGATGCTATTAGTAGGTAGGGTCATTAGTAGGTAGAACATAAGGGTAGAGTTTCATGAATGGGATCAGCACTCTTATCAAAGGGACCCTATAGATCTCTCTTGCCCTCTTTCCACACAACATGGATACAAAAAAGATGGCAGTCTACAACCCAGAAGAGGGCCCGCACTAGAACCCAAGTATGATGGCACCCTAATCTCAGACTTTAGCATCCAAAACTGTGAGAAATAAATTTCTGTTGTTGATAGGTCACCCGGTCTATGGTATTTTATTACAGCAACCCAAATTGACTAAGACACAGTGTGGAGGCTGCTAAAGCAACTCCATCTTAGATGGTAATCTACCATGTTGACTTCTGATCAACCCTAGTTCTAGGAATGCCACTGAGAGTTCTACCTTATCAACTATTAAAATCAATGCTTACTGTAACTGTTGCCCTTTAAAAAATCACTGTGTCTTACAAATTCCTTCTGAAGCATGTATACCCTTTCCCTGTTATATAAACCTGGGGGGGCGGAGGTAAGGGGAAGGAAGGGGTATAATCCAACATTTCATCTCATGGCTGCCCAAGACACAGCTTCTGTTCATAAGTCCCTATTAAAAGTTTCTTACTGAAAAACTGGATTTGTCAGCCTTTTTCTCTGGCCTTTCAGCTTCCTCTTTGGGGGAAGGTTTGCAAAGACCTGCTAACCACAGAACACACAGTCTCTTGATATCTGGTTATGCACTCTTCTCAGGGATAACAAGCATATGGCCTGACATACTTCCTTCTGAGTTCAAGATAAATGTCACTAATCTTTTCCTCTGAACCCAAGCATTATCTAACAATCAATAATAACTGAATTTCTGAAGAAGCCATTTCTAATTGGTCAGATTTGAAAGGTAACTCCGTTTTTTATCATATTTACATGCATACAGAACT
This sequence comes from Carlito syrichta, assembly GCF_000164805.1. Classification (NCBI taxonomy): domain Eukaryota; kingdom Metazoa; phylum Chordata; class Mammalia; order Primates; family Tarsiidae; genus Carlito; species Carlito syrichta. The sequence continues at coordinate 115,764 of NW_007246193.1, read as the reverse complement.
GCAGAAAGTGAAAGGAAAGAAATTGGTTCTTTGGGCAAATTTTCCAAAAGTAATCTCTTTTTCCAAGAATTTGGAAGGTAAATGCTGATGAAATGTTTGATAAGACTGATGAAAAGGTCTTAGATTAGGCAAGCACAGCATAAACAATATAGGAGATTGCAGAAAAGAGTTATTAGTAGGTTTCATTGCTAACCTCTTAAAGGTCTACTTACAAGGTTGGCCCTTGGCTAGCATCTGGGAACTTGAATATCAGGAGGGTTCCCATCATTCCTAGAACTGGTAGCCTCACTAGCCATAAACTGTTTATATAAAATAATATAGTTTATGTTGAACACCTGCTTTTGAGTCAAGAATTTTTAATATGTGGCCAGACAGAGGGTGCTTACAAGACCAGCCTGCAAAAAAAATCCTGGATGCTGAGCCTCTAAGAAGCTTCTCTGGTTGGTAATATTTTACACTTACTGTTACAAAACATTGCTAGAGATATTAAGTGCTTTCTGTGTGACTCCACTGAGAGAATACTTTGGAAGTATGTGCCTGGTTTCCCCTAGACATCAGTGCATACACCTTTCCATTTCACTGTAATAGATAATAACCATGAGTATGACTATATGCTGAGTCTTGTGAGTCCTCCAGCAAATCATCAAAATTAGGGATAATACTGGGGTCCTCCTGAGGAAAACAAATTTAAAGAAGAATACAAAAAATAGTCCCAGGGAGCAGGCTCCTCCAGACTACTACATCGTGATGTTATAACTCAGCTAGTGACTGGATAAAAATGTTTCTCCATAAGTAAATGTGACAAGAAAAAACAACGACATATTTACTGAAAACCTAATGAAGGTGTTCTTATAGTATTATGATAACTTAAAGGATTCTACTGTGTTGAAAATTCTCATTGTGAAAAAAATCAAGGAAATCATTCCCAGAGTTTAAAACAATACCTCAATTTTTAACATAGACATTTACAATGATAAACAAACACATCAAACCTAAAACAGACTCCTGAAATATTTTTAAAAGTTCAAGAGACATTTTATGAAATGAAACTACTGAAGAAAGCAGCTAAGTTTTTATATTCACCATGATCGTATTCACAATAGTTTAAAAATAAAGTTGCATTTTTTAAAAAGTCAACACAAAGGTTTTTGTTGTGTGCAGGTCAGTGATTTCATATAGGTCAATGATTTGGAAAACAGAGTTTCTGCTATTAGAATAAAAAGACCCAAAACAGAATACATAATTTTAATGTGTTTTAATCATTATTAATATTCTAATAAATATTAAAATGTGCAGTTTTGAAGGTTGTTTTTGTATTGCAATACATAGTTATATAATCAAAATATATTTCTGTAATAATGCATTATGAATTTTAAAATCTATAAAAATTATCCAAATTTAAAACTTCACATTTTAAAAACACATATTTTCAAAAAGTGAGCTTCACAGATATCATATTTTACTATATGTAAATTACTTACTTATGAAAATAACACATAATTCTATAGCAAATTGTTTTATAGTAAGAAAGACCACAGCCAGATTTGAAAGTCAGATTAGTATTTCCTCAAATTGCTTCTTTTTGTTCTTATGTTTTATCTTAAAGATGTGGGGTACAATTCAGGATTAGGTATGCAAATGTTACCCTTGTTGATGAGGTGTGCCCCCACTCCCCTGGCAGTTTTCCACTACTGCCAATCCCTTTCTTACAGTTTTATGATAACTGTTCAAGGTTTGCTTATGAGTGAGAGCATATGGTACTCTGTTTTTTGTTTCTGTGATAGATCACTGAGTATGAGATTCTAAATCTATCCAAGTTGCTGCAAAGTCCATATGTTTGTCCCTCTCTATGGCTGCATAATATTCCATTGTGTATATGTATCATTTTTTTTTATACAGTCTAGTTTCAATGGGCAGCACAGTTGGTTCCATGTTTTTGCTATTGTGAACAGGGCTGCAATAAACATGCGTGTGCAGGTATCTTTTTTGTAGAATGATTTAATTCCTCCAGGTATATTTCCAATAGGGGGATTGCTGGGTCATATGGGAGGCCAATTTCTAGTTCTTTCAGAGGAAAAGTTTTGTTGATTAAAAAAAAGAAAAAGAAAACTGGCACTTAGCTTCTGTGTCCCGACAATCACTGGGGTCCAAACCGAGCAGCTGCAGCACCAGCCGCTTTGCCAGGAGAACCCAGGCCACTTGCTCCCAATCGTTCACTCAGTCAGCCACTCACATGCCCACTCACTCACCAAAACGTACACAACATTTTCCATATACTCATTCACTCACACGGGGATTCGCATGGTTTGATTGGTTCGGCCAGCGTCATCCTCTCCCTCCTAGCTTCTTTTTTGTAACGAAGAAAATGCATTTTTTTCCTACTTAAGAAAGAGGTAAAAATGTTTTTTACAATGAAAAAGAGAAAGCAAAAGAAAATAGTTGTATTTTTCTAGTGACATTAAATATTCAAAAAGGAAAGATTAATACTAAAATCTAAGAAGAAAAAACACAATTGCTATACATATTTGTTAAAGATGTGAAAAAATTCAGCATCAGTTTCCCAAATGCTCAGAATCTTTATTCACATAAGAATTAAAAAACAGTTGGGCACAGTGGTTCAAGCCTATAATCCCAGCACTTTGGGAGGTGGAGACGAGAGAATTGCTTGAGCTCAAGGGTTTGAGACCAGCTTGAGCAACATGGCGAGACCTCATCTCTGAAATAAATCAAAGAATTAGCTGGTTGTAGTAGCACATGCCTGTGATTCCAGCTACTTGGAAGGCTGAGGCAGAAAGATCATCTGAGCCCAGTAGGTCAAGGTTGCAGTGGCCATGAGTGTGCCACTGCACTCCAGGCTAGGCAACAGAGTGAGTCGTCAACACACACACACACACACACACACACACACACACAAATAATTAAAAAACAACAATAAACATGGAACCAACCATTGAAGCTGGACTGGATAAAAAAAAAAAATGTGGCACATATACACAATGGAATGTTATGCAGTTATAAAGAAGGACAAACGAATGAACTTCGCAGCAACTAGGATGAATTTAGAGTCTATCATACTCAATGATCTATTACAGAAACAAGAGAGTACCATATGTTCTCACACTTAAGCAGACCTTGAACAATTATCACAATACTATAAGAAAGGCATTGACAATAGTGGAAAACTGCCGGGGGTGGGGGTGGGATTGGTAGTTGAGAGAAACTGCGAGAAGATAGAAGGGCACACCTCATCAACAAGGGTAACTGTATAATGAACACTTGTATACCTAACCCTGAACTGTACTCCACATCTTTAAAGACAAAAAAATACAAAATAAAATAAATTAAATCCCATCATACATTTATTAAATTTTTATTTTTTTCTAAATTTTATTTTAAAATTGTGGGGTACAATTCAGGATTAGGTATACAAATATTCATTGTGCAGGTACTCTTGATGAGGTGTGTCCCCCCTCCCCCAGGCAGATATCAACTGCTGTCAATCCCACCTCTCTGCCCCCCTCCCCTCCCCACAGTTTCCCACTACTGTCAATCCTTTTCTTATATGATTATGGTAGTTGTTCAAGGTCCACTTATGAGTGAGAACGTGTAATACTCAGCTCTTTGTTTCTGTGAGAGATCACTCACTGTTATAAGCTCTAATTCCACCCACGTTGCTGCGATGTTTATGATTTTGTTCTTCTTTAGGACTGTATAATATTCCATTGTGTATATATACCACATTTTTTTAATCCAGTACTCTTTTGATGGGCAGCATGGTTGGTTCCATGTTCTTACTGTTGTGAACAATGTTGTGATAAACATATGTGTGCAGGTATCTTTTTTATAGAGTGATTTGAGTTCTTCTGGGTAGCTTCCCAGTAGGGGGAATGCAGGGTCATATGGAAGGTCAATTTTTAGAACTTTTAGCAATCTCCACACTGATTTCCACAGAGGCTATACTAGCTTACACTCATACCAACACTGTAGAAGTGTTCCCTTTTCACCACATCCTCTCCAGCATCTGTTATTTTTTCAATTATTAATGATGGCCATTCTGACTAGAGTTAGGTTGTATCTCAGTGTAGTTTTAATTTGCATCTCCTTTTTTCTTTTTTTTTTTTTTGAGTTGGAGTCTCACTCCGTCACCCAGACTGGAGTGCAGTGGCTGCTCCCAGCTACCACAGCCTCGACCTGCTGGGCTCTGGCGATCATTCCGCCTCAGCCTTCCAAGTAGCTGGAACTACAGGCATGCGCTACCACGTCCGGCTAATCTTTGATTTATTGTAGAGGTGAGGTCGCATCAAGTTGCTCAGGTGGGTCTCAAACTCATAGGCTCAGGCAATACATTCACTTCAGTCTGCATCTCCTTGATGACAAGCGGGGCTAAACATTTTTTCATGTATCTGTTGGCTACTCATATGTCTGCTTTTTAGAAGTGTCTATTCATATCTTTAGCCAACTTTGTAATGGGGCTATTTGTTGTTTTGTTTTGTTTTATTTTCAGCATATTTGAGTTCCTTGTAGATCCTTGAAGTTAGGCCTTTGTGAGACATGGAGTTGGAAAATATGTTTTCACAGTCTGTGGAATGTCTCCCTGTTCTCTTGATGGTATCTTTGTCTTTGCAGGAGTTTGTCAGTTTAATGAGGTCCCATTTGTCTATCTTGTCTCTTATGGCATGGGCACTTTGGATTTTGATAAGGATTGGTTGCTAGTTTCAGCTTCCATACGAGTATCTCCTGCATTTTCTAAGGTTCTTACAGTTTGAGGTTTTACATTTAGTTCTCTGATCCATTTAGAATTAATTTTTTGTATGGGAATAGGTAGGGTCTTATTTCAGTCTTCTGCATGTGGTCAGCCAGTTTTCCCAGCACCATTTACTAAATAGGTTCTCCTCTCCCCAGTAGTGGGTGGTGGAGGCTTTGTTGAAGATGAGATGATTGAGAAATTGAGGTTTTGCTTCTGGAATCTCAATTCTATTCCATTGGTCAATATGCCTATTCTTGTACCAATATCAGGCTGTTTTGATTATTGTAGATTTATAATAATGATTAAAGTCTGGGAGTGTGATACCACCTGATTTGGGTTTTGTTTGTTTGTTTGTTTTTTCCTGAGGATTATTTTGGCTATTCTTGGTCATTTATGTTTCCATATGAATTTCTGTATTGTTTTTTCTAGGGTCTGAGAAGAATGTTGCTGATAATTTGATGGGTATTGCGTTAATTCTGTAGATTTCCTTAGGTAGAATTAACATCTTAATAATGTTAATTCTTCCAATACATGAGCATGGAATATTTTTCTACTTGCTTATGTCATCTTTGATTTCTTTGAGCAGTGTTTTGTAGATTTCATTGTAAAGGTCTTTCACTTCTCTGATTAGGAAGATGCCAAGGTATTTCATTTTTTTAAATGGCTATTGTGAATGGAAGTATGTTTTTTATTTGAGTTTTTGTTTGTTTATTATTGGTGTATAGAAATACGATTGATTTTTGCACATTTATTTTATACCCTGAGACTTTGACAAAGTTCTTTATCAGTGCAAGGAGGTTTTTGACAGATTGTCTTGGGTTTTCAAGGTATACAATCATGTCTTCTGCAAAGAGAGATAACTTGACTTCCTCTTTTCCTAGTTGGATAACCCTGATCGCCTTCTCTTCTCTGATTGCTCTAGCCAGGACTTCCAAAACTATGTTGAACAGGAGGGGTGAGAGTGGGCATCCTTGTCTTGTTCCAGTTTTCAGAGGAAATGGTTCCAATATTTGTCTGTTTAGGAGTATGCTGGTGGTGGGTTTCTCATAGATGGCTTTTATTATTTTGAGGTATGTTCACCTATGAACACCTATGCCTAGATGTTTGAGGGTTTTTATCAAGAAGCTGTGCTGGATTGTATCAAAGCTTTTTCTGCATCTAATGATATAATCATGTGGTTTTTGTTTTTATGTCTGTTGATGTATTTAATTACATCTATGGCCCTACGAATGTTGAACCAGCCTTGCATCCGGGGGATGAAGCCTACTTGGTCATGATGGATGGTTTTTGAGATGTGTTGTTGAATCCAGTTTGCTAGGATCTTGTTGAGAATTTCAGCATCTATGTTTATCAAAGAAATTGGCCTGTAGTTCTCTTTCTTTTTTGGGTCTTCACCTGGCTTGAGTATCAATGTGATGTTAGCTTCATAAAATGATTTGGGGAGAGTTCCATCTTTCTCAATTACCTGGAATACTTTCAGTAGGATTGGTATCAGTTTCTCCTTGTATGTTTTGTAGAATTCTGCTGGAAAGCCATTGTGTCTATGGCTTTTTTTTGTAGGTAGTTTTCTCATGATATAATCAATTTCCTTCATTATTATTGGTCTATTTAGGGTCTCAGTTTCTTCTTGTTTCAACCTCAGGAGGTTGTGTGATGTCAGAAAGTCTTCCATTTACTTTAGGTTTTCAAGTTTGTTTCCATACCAGTGTACATAGTAGTCTCTGACAATCTTTTGTATTTCTTCCGGGTCTGATGTGACTTCATCTTTTGTGTTTCTGATTGTGTTCATTTGGGCTTTTTCTCTCTTTTTCTTGGTCAGTCTAGCTAGGGGAACATCAATCTTGCTTATCCTTTCAAAGAACCAGCTTTTTGTTTAGTTGATGTTTTGTATTATCTTTTTGTCTTCTATGTCTCAGATTTGGGCTTTTATTTTAGTGATCTGGATTCTTTTGCTGAAGTTAAGGTTTTGATGGTCTTGCTTTTCCAGCTTCCTTGGGTGACTTGTTAGGCAGTTAACTTGTGATCTTTCCATTTTCTTCATGTGCATTTGTATAATATGAATTCCCCTCTTACTACTATTTTCATGGCATCCAATAGACTTTGGTAAGATGTTTCTTCATTTTCATTTCTTTCCAGATCTCTTTTAATCTCTGTTTTGATTTTCGTGCTGACCCTGGAGGTGCTTAGCATTATGCTGTTTAGTGTTCACGTCTTTGTGGGATTTGGAGGAAACTTGTTGGTGTTGACATTTATTTTTATGCCACTGTGGTCTGAGAAGGTGCCTGGCAAAATTTCAATCTTATGAAATTTGTTTATGCTTGATTTATGGCCGAGGATGTGGTTGATATTAGAGTGCATTCCATGCAGTGATGAATAGAATGTATATTCTGTGGTCATTGGGTGTAGTGTTCCGTAGGTATCAATTAAGTCCATTTGGTCAAGAGTCACATTGTGGTTCTGGATCTCCTTGCTGATTTTTTTCTCAGTTATCTGTCTAGGGTTGTGAGTGGTGTATTAAAGTCCCCAGCTATGATAGTGTTAGAGTCAATATCCTTTTTAAGTTTGCCTAGAAGCTGCTTTATGAAAGTTCGTGCTCCTATGCTGGGTACATATATGTTTAGGATGGATATTTCTTGTTGATGTTCTTTTATCATTATGTAGTGACCATCTGTATTCTTTTTAATTTTTGATAGCTTAAAGGGTATTTTGTCTGAGATTAAGATTGCAACTCCTGCTTTCTTTTGTGGTCCATTCGCCTGATATTTTGCTTCCAATCTCTTTTTTTTTTTTTTTCTGAGTTGGAGTCTCATTCTGTCGCCCAGATTGGAGTGCAGTGGCCACTCCCCGTCACCACAGCCTTGACCTGCTGGGCTCCAGCGATCCTTCCGCCTCAGCCTTCCAAGTAGCTGGAACTACAGGCATGCGCTACCATGCCCAGCTAATTTTTGATTTATTGTAGAGATGAGGTCTCATCAAGTTGCCCAGGTGGGTCTCGAACCTGCGGGCTCAGGCAATCCACTCACCTCAGCCTCCCAAAGGCATGGGATTACAGGCTGAGCCACCAAGCCTGGCTTCCTCATGATATTTTATCCATTTTGCCTTTCTATGTCTTTTCAGTGGTGCAGTTAGTTCATTTACATTCAGGCTAATTATTAAAATGTGAGGGTTCATATCTGTCATGAGGTTCTTATAGAGTTTTGTTGTTCCTGTTTGTTTGTTGTCTTTCTTTTGGGTTTTGAGTTGATTCATGTGTGTTTACAATATTTTTCCTGTACTCTTGTGAAGAATGTTGTCATTCTTTTTTCCTTTTCTTCTGTGTTTAATACTTTCTTAAGTGTTTCTTGTAGAGGTGGTCTGGAGGCAGCATAAGTTCTTAGGGATGGGATGTCTGGGAAAGATTTTAATTCTCCCTCAGTGATGAAGCTTAATTTGGCTGGGTAGGTTATTCTTGTTTGAAATTGTTTATCTTTGAGAACTTTGAAGATTGGGATCCAAGCTCTCCTAGCTTGAAGTGTTTCTGAGATAAATCTGCTACTATCCTAATTGGTCTTCCCTGGTAGATAGTCTGACCTTTTTTCTCTTGCAGTCTTTAGAATTTTTTCTTTTATACCTACTTTGTTTAGGTGAATTATTATGTGTCTCGGAGATGTCTTCTTATGTGTTGTCTTGCAGGAGTTCTTTGAATCTCTTTTGTTTGATTTTCTGCATCACTGATGAGATGAGGGAAGTTTTCTTTAATAATTTCACGGAATGTTTGTTCCAGGGTGGTCTCTGTCTCCCTTTTTGCCCTAGGACGTCCCATTGCTCTTAGGTTTGGTCTCTTGAAGTATTCACTCATCTCTTGAAGGTTTTATTCTGTCTTTCTAAGCTTCTTTTCTATGTTTTTGACAGTTTGGATTATTTCTATATTTTAGTCTCCAAGTTCTGAGATTCATTCTTCTGCTTGGTTAATTCTGCTTTTCATGCTTATTAGTTTGTTATTTATTTCAATCACAGTATTCTTTACTGCTGTTATCTCTGTTATCAACTCCTTCTCTTTTTCTCTTGTCTCTCCTCAATTCTTTTTATTCTATCTAATAATGTCTTGAAATCTGGGTTTGTATATGTGGTCAGTAATTCTGAGGGCTCTTCATTGTTTGCATTCTGAAGTCTTTTTTTTTCAGTGTCTGATCTCCCAGGGGTCTGTGTGAGACCTATATTCTTCTTTTCGTTTTTCTTCATTTGTGTAGATTTTCCTCCTCACTTTTTCCTCCCCCCACCCCAGTCTTCTTTAATTCTGTTGTTCATGGGTGGTGGGGTTGCTTTTACTTCTGTTTGCTCAAATTGCTATTCTTCCTTATGTGAATCCTCTGGCTTTGTTCAATTCTGAAGCTGGACTGTTGGCTGGGGGCTATACTTTTTGCAGTTTTGAGATTTAATTGAGGAGGGAGCTGTGATTCAAAATCTATCTGCAGATCCCAGTAACCACCAACAGATGTATGGATACTCTGGAACCCACTTCCCACTGCCTTAAAATCTGTCCATGCAGTGGGGGTATATGTTTGCTCCTTGAAAGCAAAATAAGGTAAGAAAAAGTAAAAGGATGGAATGGAGAATTGGGGGATGAGGAAAGTGGAGAGAGAGAAGAGCAAGAGGGAAAACAGACAAACGTACTGACTAACAAATAAAAAGAGACACAAAGACAGACATACAAGCTAACCAACCTCCTTATTGGTGTACTATTCCCCTACACAAACATGAGGTCTAAAGAAAAAAAATCAGTAAACTAACAGAAACAAAGCAAGTATGAAAATGTTATCAATGACAGTAAGAAGAGATAGAAAAGAGGAAAAAAGATTGTAAAACAAACAGATAAAGAATAAAAATTTAAAAATTCAAACAAGGGAACCAAATACACTCTGAGATTTTTTCCTCTAAGTTCAATGTCCTTTCAGCTTTGATCTCTAGCTCTCATCACAGGCTGGTAGGGTTGCTCACAGCTAGGGTCAGTTGCCCCAGGCCTGCTGTAGAGGGTGGATCAGATCTGGCTCAGTCAGCTTGCTGTCTCTCAAATCTGCCACTCAGATGTGACCTGGGTCTGATCTAGCATTGGGGAGGGATCTTCACCTAGCACCTTGAATTTGTATTATATGCAAGAAAACTTTTTCTAACTATGGGTTTCTGATGACAGGCGGATTAAACTTTAAGAATGAAAGAGAATGTGAGAGAGAATAAAGACATATGAAGAGTCTAGGAAACTACAGTGGCTAGAGCATAAATGATACAAGGCAGAAACTCTCTCTGGTTCCTTTTTTGCCTCCTGATATATTCATCAATCATAACAGTCAATCTCTCCCTCCTGAAATCTCCTATTTAACCATACTAATTATAGTATTCCATCATAGTGTAGCTTTATTTTTTAAAGGAAAGGTAGCATATTTACTGATTAAGATGATAAACTTTGAAGACGTTACCTAGCTTTAAATCCTGTCTCTAAGTCTCAGTTTCCTTATCCATGAACTAGAACACTAATTGTAGTTTCTATATCATAGATGATGTTAAATAAGATAATACTTGCAAAACACTTTGCTGGAACACAGTAAACTTTGCTTCTAGAGTTAGCTGCTAACATTCTCACAGCAGCAGTAACTGTAGTATTAAAGACTAGTCCAGACTAAATTCTATTTACACTAACAGGTTTTATGCCTACATCTATATTATATATATGAAATCTAACCATTAAAACAAAATTATAAGAAAATAGATACATACATACACACATACATATACCCTGAGGATAAGGCTTATTTAAGCATGATACCAAAAGCAAAATAATATTGATGGGGTACAGAAAAACACAACCCCAAAATGTAGCACCTTGGAAACGGATAAAGCAACAGAAAGAGGAAGGTCACTCTCTGGCCTCTCATATTTCTGAAAGCTAGCCATAAAGAATTCTCTGATCTACTTTCCCTAAAATAGGTCACAGATCCTCATTTTAGAGGGGTCTTTCCTATACCCATAGTGAAGAAATGTCTCATAGAAAAGCCAAGAAGAACCTAAACAAACATGCATGCTAAGTTCTTCCTAGATTATTGCTATTGGATCATACCCTTTTGTCCTCCCATCATACTGCTGCACAACTATCCACAAAAACATATATACAAGACACCTTCTGTGGGAAATTGAACTTCGCCAAAGACACAGACTCCAGAATTATAAGCAATAAGTTTCTATTACTTATAAATTATCCAATCTAAAGTATTTTATTATAGCAGCCCAAACGGGCTAACAAACTCCCCTACAACATAAAGAAAAAAGCATTGATAGATGACTACAAAAAAATAAAATTTTGAGTTTCATAAAGCACCACAAATACAGGAATATGAATTGCTACAATCATTGCAATAATACTTTAAAATACTCTCATATGTATCTTTTGGTTTCTCAATGCCACCTCTATGAAATTATTCTAAATGGATAATAAAAATTGCATGCTCATAGATTTTACTCAAAATTGTTTTATCTTAATTATAAAAGAAAGATTTTTTAAAGAAGAGAGAGAAAGGGAAGGGAAGGGAAAGAAGGGAAGGGAAGGGAAGGGAGGGGATGGGATAGGAGGAGATGCAAGGGAAGGGAAGGAAAGGAAAAATTATATAAAGAGATTTGCTTATGTTTAACAACAGGTAGTTAAATAAATTGTATAATTTATTCCACAGCCTATCTATTAAATTATAGTCATTTAATTATGCTATAGATGAATATTTAACAATACTGAAAGATATTCACAATATACTAAGTTTAAAAACCCAGTTACAAAACTATTAGTTTACTAAAGACTAAATACACATAATAGGTGGTGGAAAAAGGAAAGATTTTGTTTATTGCCTTTTGTATTTTATTCTTTTGTTTTCTAGAGAATATACAACAATTTTTAAAAGATATTATAAAATATACTTAGCTTATCTAAATTCAAAAGTGAGATAGTCACATTCAATTGAATAATTTCATAAACAATGATTTTTATGAAACTCATGAAGAGAAATTTTTTTAACACAGAAATTTCTATTTTACCTAAAACATGGCATGGAGAACAGTGTCAGTTAGCTAAATTAAATAAACAAATTTAGCAAGCAGTTTGTATTATATTTAAAGACAGAGAATTACCTAACACTCATCTGAAAGCAGCACCTTTAACTGTAAAACAAAAATATCACCCATTACTGAGATGAATGTACAATGAAAAGCCCAGACTGCTCAGTTCTTGAATTAATTACAAGAAATGGGAAATGACTCTAACTCTGAACCACAAACACCCAATTTTTTCAGGAACACATGAAAGCAAGAAAATAATTTGTTTTCTGCTTAATGTGATGCTTGAAGTAATATGGAGCTAACTGTCCTAACATCAAATGTTAAAGGATATTATTCAAACTCATTAAATCTAATTCCCATCTAAACATAAGCAGAATGCATTAAGACACAGAACTAAGTTTTCCACTTTCTAAACTTAATAGACACATAATCATTTCCACTAAGCATCAGTATAAAACAATGTTTTGTTGCTTAATTATCTTTTCTTATCATAAATTTTAGCACAATGTTGAGTAAACTCAATATAACACATAATCCCTTTAAGAGCAGAAATACAGTTTTTCACAGCTTTAGAGTATAAGAAAACTATGGACACTCCCAGTTTTCTTCCACATAAGCCAATATTTTTCAGGAGTTTAATTGAACAAATATACAATCTAGATTTGTTTTGGTTTTGTTTTCTTCTACATTCCATCATGCATATATTTCTAATTATTGTAACATTTGCCATACTACACCTTCCATTATGACCATTTAAATATATTTTTGGGATCTGGGGTGTGATCATTTCATTTGGATACCAATAAATTCCAACATGGAAGGCCTGTGGATGTCCAGCACTGCCTGTCCAATTCCAAGAAATGTCCTATCCAAAGAGAGCCTAATAGAAGCAGTTGGTGTGCACCCATCTCGTGGAGAGGAAACAAAATTGGGAGTGAATCGCTACACTCCAAGCAGGATAAAGAGGCACACATACCCCAGTTCTCAGCAGAGAAGTGACGGTTCCCACCAGACTCAGGGGAGTGTAATCAGATGACCTGCTGACAGGGACCCAGGCCGGCACAAGGAGATAGGAATCCCCCAACATGGTAAAGGGGTAAATAAGTGAGTGAGTGAGAAATTCCCAGGAGACCACATTGTGCCATGGACCTTGTTGATCCGAATCAAGGGAGGGTTTCTACAACCTCCCCAAACCACCAGGATAGCAAAGAGTCTCAACTGATGGTCACACAGTGACATCACCCAAAGTCACATGGAATCCCTCAGGCCATTAACTCCCCCATACAGCTCAGCAGCCACAGCTGCTGTCAGTTGAGAGGGAAGGCTTGGGGCCACTCTGTTGAGCAGATACTATGCAATCATTATGGCACCTGCTACTGTTGCTCTCAGGCCAAGAGGGAACAGCAGATCAGAGCAGTACCATGCATACCATCACGAACTTCACAGCTGAAATAAACAGGAAAAGCAAGCAGTCAGGGCAGGGTGCTCATTGCCCTCCCCATCTCAGCTGCTTCTCCCAGGCTGCAAAATGCATGGGGACACCCACACATACCTGATAGTAGCAGCAAAGCACCCAGGCCATGCCACTCAGGGAGGCAAGTCACTAGTGTCACTGAGCAGGTCCTCCATGCACTTGAGCATGCTCCTACTCCCAACACAGTCTCTGTAGCAGAATTAAGTGTGAACAGGAAACGGGGTGTCCTCCAGCCTCTCCCATGTAGGCTGTTGCCCTCAGACACAGACCACCAATTCTAAGCTAGAGGAGCCAGTGGAGACCCCACAATTGTCTAAATCAGAGAGTACAGACCCATCAACCTCAGGTAGGTCCCTCTAAGGCAGACCTGAAGCTGAAATGTGAGAACAGCAAGCTATCAGGTTGACCTTTAATTAAATTGTTAAGTGTCAGCTACAGGCCTATAGCCTGAACTAAACACCTAATGAAAAAAGGATCTCTACAACTAATAACCCCTGCAAGAAAGACACACACATGGGGGGTGGGGTGGGGGGGGGAGAAGAGAGAGAGAGAATCAGCACCCTCAGGTGGAATAAATCAGTGCAAGAACTCCATCCAACAAAAAAAACCGTGTTTCACCACCCACACATGATCACATCAGCACCCAAATAATGGATCCTATACAGAACTAACTGTTCATAATGACAGACATACAATTCAGAATACAGATGCAAAGAAACTCGTTGAGATCCAAGGGTAAGTGGACTCTCAAATTAGAGAGGCCATGAAACAGTTCAAGAATTGAAACCTGATAAGAACAATATTAGAAAGAACCACAATGAACTAGAAATGAAGAATTCACCATAGGAATTTGAAATCACAGTTGCAAGCCTTAACAACAAAATTGACCAAACAAAGGGAAAAATTCCAGAATAGAAGACCAATACCTAGAAGAAACACAATCAGATAAAAATAAATAAGAAGTAATTTCAAAAAATGAGCAAGGGGTACAGGGCCAATCTACATCAGATTAGCATTCCCGAGAGGGAAGTAAAAAGTGAAAGCACTCTGAACAAAGTAGTTGAAGACACAATCCACAAAAAATTCCCCTATCTTTCTACAGAGGTTGACATACAAATACAAAAAATCCAGAGAACTCCTTCAAGATACTATATGATATAGCCACCCCCAAGGCATATCGTCATTAAATTATCCAAGCTCAGCACAAAAGAAGAAATCCTAAAGGCAGCTAAAGAGAAGGGACAGAACACCTACCAAGAGGGACCCATCAGAAAAACAGCAGACCTCTCAGGAGAAACCTTATAAGCCAAGAAGAGATTGGGGGCCCATTTATAGTATTTGTAAAGAAAAGAAATGCCAGCCAAGAATTTCTCAGCCTGCCAAACTAAGCTTCATAAATGAAGGTGAAATAAAATCCTTCCAAGACAAGCAAGCACTAGGGACTTTGTCACCTCTAGACTAGCTTTACAAAAGATGCTTAAGGGAGTTCTAAACATGGAAACAAAAGAACAATGCTACTCAACAAAAAAGCACAAGTAAATATACAATTTATAGACTGCATAAATCACCCACAAAATCACCTAATCCCTGATAAAGTCAACCAGAAGTGGAAAAAGGACACTCTATTTAACAAATTGGGCTGAGAAAACTGGTTAACCATATACAGAAAAATGAAGCTGAACCCCTTCTCTCACCATATACAAAAATTAACTCAAGATGGATTAATAACTTAAATGTAAAACCTCAAACTTTAAAAATCCTAGGAGAAAGTCTAGGAAACACTTTTCAGGTCATTGGCCTAGGCAATTAATTCATGACCAAAACCTCAAAAGCAAACACAGCAAAAGAAAAAATTGACAAAATGGGGCCCGATCAAACTCAAGATCTTTGCACAGCATAAGAAACCATCAATGAAGTTAACTGACAACATACAGAATGGGGAAAATATCTGTAAACTATGTATCTGACAAAGGTCTAATATACAGAATCTACAAAAAACTCAAATGAATCAACAGGAGAAAAACAAATAACTCCATTAAAAAGTGAGCAAAGGACATGAACAGACACTTCTCAAAGAAAAATATAAAAGCAATCAACAAACACATGTAAAAATGTTCAACATCACTAATCATCAGAAAAATGCAAATCAAAACTACAATGAGATACCATCTCACACCATTCAGAATGGCAATTATTAAAAATCAAAAAACAGATATTGGTAAGGTTGTAGAGAAAAGGGTATGCTCTTATACTGTAGGTGGGAATGCAAGTTAGTTTAACCCTGTGGACAGCAATTTGGAGATTTCACAAAAACAAAATTGGAGTTATCATTCGACTCAGCAATCCCACTATGGGGTATACACCCAAGGAAGTATAAATCACTGTACCAAAACATACCTGCACTTGTATGTTTATTGCAGGACTATCTACAGTTGCAAAAACATGGAACCAAGGCAAGTGCCCACTAACCATAGACTGGATCAAGAAAATGTGGTATATATATACCTTTCAATACTAGACAGCCATAAATAAATAACAAAATAATGGTTTTTTGAAAGAATAAACAAAATTGATAGAACGCTAGCTAGACCAAGAAAAAAAGAAAGAAGATTCAAATAAAGCAATTGGAAATGACAGAGGTGACATAAGAACTGATACCACAGAAATACAAAAGACCATCAGAGATAACTATGACCAACTCTATGGCAACAAACTGGAAAATTTAGAGGAATTGAATAAATTCATGAGAATATACAATATCCTAAAACTGAATCAGAAAGTACTAGATACCCTAAATAGACCCAAAAAAAGCAATGAAATTGAATCACTAATAAGAAGTCTTCCAACAAAAAAAAAGCCCAAGTTCAGACAAATTCCCAAATTTTGTCAGACATTCAAAGAAGACCTGGTACCAATCTTACTGAAACTATTCCAAAAAATTAAAGAAGAGGAACCCCTTCCTAATTCAACCTATGAGACCGTATCACACAGATACCAAAATCAGGCAAGAGTGCAACCACAAAAAAAGAAAACTAAAGGCCAATATCCCTGATGAATACAAATGCAAAAATCCTCAACAACATATTATCAAACTAAATTCAACAGCATATCAACAAAATCCATCACAACTAAGTGAGTTTTATTCCAGGGATGCAAAGATGGTTCAATATCCACAATCAATAAATGTGATTCACCACAAAAACAGAGGTAAAAACAAAAACCATATGATCATCTTAATAGATGCATAAAAGGCAATTGATAAAATCCAACATCCCTTCATGATAAAAACCCTCAACAAACTAGGCATCAGAGGAACATATCTCAAAACAATAAGAGCCATATATGACAAACCCACCATCAACATCAACCTTAATGGAGAAAACTTGAAAACATTCCTCCCTCAGAACTGGAACAAGACAGGGATGTCCACTTTCACCATTCCCAGTCAGCATTATAGTAAAAGTCCTAGAAGAGCAATCCAGCAGGAGAAAGAAATAAAAAGCATTCCAATTGGTAAGAAAGTCAAACTATCCCTATTCAATGATGACATGATTTTATATCTAGAAAACCCTAGAGATTCTCCAAGAGGCTCCTAGACCTGATAAATGACTTCGGTAAAGTCTTAAGTTACAAAATCAACATATACAAATCAGAAACATTTCTATACACAAATAATGTTAAGCTGAGAACCAAATCAATCTCATTTATAATAGCCACAAAATAAATAAAATACTTAGGAATACATTTAGCCAAGGAAGTGAGAGATCTTTAAAGGAGAACCACAGAACTCAGATGAAAGAAATCACATAAACAAATGGAAGAACATTCCATGCTCATGAATTGTAATAATCAATATTGTAAAAATGGGCCAGGTGCAGTAGCTCATACCTTTAATCTCTGTAGACATGGGTGGGAAAATTCACTTGAGGCCAGGAGTTCAAGACCAGCCTGGGCAAGAAGCAAGAACTCATGTCTACAAAAAATATAAATAAGTTAAATAAATAAATAAGTAAGCCAGGTGTGGCAGTGCATGCCAGGAATCTCAGCTACTTGGTAGGCAGAGACAGAAGGACCACCTGAACCCAAGAGTTAGAAGCTATGGTGAGCCGTGATTATGATACTGCACTCCAGTCTGACCAACAGTGTTAAGACTCTGACTCAAAAAATAAAAAGTTAAAATGATCATACTGCCTAAAACAATCTACAGATTCACTGCAATCTTTATCAAAATGTCAACATTATTTTTCACAGAACTAGAAAAAACAATTTTAGTGTTTATATGGAACCAAAAAAGAAAAAAAAATCCAACAAGCCAAAGCAATCCTAAGTAAAAAGAACAAATGTGGAGACATCATATTGCCTGACATCAAATCATACAAAAGGCTATTGTAACTAAAACATCAAGGTACTGGTACATGAGTAGACAATTAGATCAATGGAACAGAATAGAGAACCCCAAAATAAAGCCACATACCTATAACCAACTGACCTTCAACAAAGCTGATAAAAACAAACAATGGGTAAAGGATACCCTATTCAATAAATAGTGCTGGGAAAACTGACCAGCCACATGCCGAAGAACGAAATTGGAGCCTTACCTCTAATCATATACAAGAATTTACTCAAAATGGATTCAAGATTTCAATGTAAGACATGAAACTACAAACATCCTAGAATAAAACCTGGGAAATACTCTGCTAGGCATCAGCCTTGGCAAAGAATTTGTGATGAAGATCCCAAAACACATAATGACAAAAAATAGATAAAAAGGACTTATTTAAACTAAAAAGCTTCTGCACAACAAATAAAATAATCTACAGAGTGAACAGAAAACCTATGGAATGGGAAAAAAATGCAAATTATGCCTCAGACAAAAAGAACTAATATCCAGAACTACAAGGAACTCAAATAACTCAACATAAAAAAAATACAATAACTCCATCAAGAACTGAAAAGACAATGAGCAAAGAACATAAATAGACAATTCTCAAAAGAAAACACACAGTCAGTCTGCAGTAATATGAAAAAATCCTCAACATCCCTAATCATCAGAGAACTGCAAAAAACGTCCCATAATGAAATATCACCTTACACCAGTCAGAATAAATATTATGAAAAAGTCAAAAACCAACAGATGTTGACACAGTTGCAGAAGAAAAGGAATCACTGTTGGTGGGATTGCAAACTAGTTCAACCCCTATGGAAAACAGTATGATGATTTAACAACTAAAAATTAAATTATCATTCAACCCAGCAATCCTACTACTAAGGATCTACCCCCCTAAAAAATAAGTTATATTTAAAAGATACCTGTACTTGTATGTTCATTGCAGCATTACTCACAATAGCAAAATCATGGAACCAACCTAAGTGTCCACCAACAATAAAGAAAATGTGGTATATATACATCATGGTACTAAGTAGTCATAAAAAAAGAACAAAATAATATCCCTTGTAGCAACATGAATGGATCATCCTAACTGAACTAACTCAGAAACAGAAAACCACATACCACATGTTCTCACTAATATGGGGGAACTAAATGGCCACAAAGATGGAAATAATAAACACTGGGAATACTAATACGGGACAGTGGGGAGGGGGCTAGGGTTCGGAAATTACTATTGTGTACAATGCCAACTCTCTGGGGAAAGGGACAACTGAGACCCAATTCCCTACACAGTATGTCCATGTAATGACCATGCATTTATACTACCCGAATTTAAAATAAAATAATTTTTTTTAAAAAAAGAAAATGTGGCATGTAAACACCATAGAATACTACACAGCCATAAAGCAGAACAAAAGCACATCCTTTGTAGCAACATAGATGCAGTTGGAGATCATCATCCTAACCAAATTCTCACAGAAACAGAAAATTGAATAAGGATGGAAACAACAGACACTGAGAACTTCTAAAGTGGGGAGGGAGGGAGAGAGGTAAGAATTAAGAAACTATCCACTGGGTACCATGCACACCACCAGAGTGACAGGCTCAATAGAAGTCCAAACCTCACCATCATGCAATATTTTGTAATAAACCTACACATGTACCCCCAGATTTGAAAATAAATATATAAATTAAATAAATACAATAAAAATAAAGAAATGTCTTATCCACCCAGAGATCACAAAAATTTTTCATGCCTGCTTTTGGTACACTTACAGTTTGGCTTTTCATATTTAATATTAATACATCTAAAATTTTATTTTCTGAAAATAAAATAATTGAGCTTTATTTTTTTCTATTTGGCTATTGCATGAAGTCCTTGAAAAGCTCTGCTTATCAGTCAAATAAATGGAGAATTCCTAATAATTTTTTTAAATAAATAAAATGCATCTTTGTCTCCTCTACTCCCAGGGTTAAAAATCTATAAAAGCAAGAAATTTGCTTTGCTCATTTTGCACTTCTAACATCTGCCTTTAAACATAAAACTTTTTCATTAAATGCTAAATGAAATAGTATTTAAGTCACTTGAGTAAAACTTGATATGTAAAACCCGTGGTGGGAAAAAAACACTAGAGACACAAAATCTGCCATTTACTAATCATAGCATCTTTATCAAAACACCTCTCTTGAACTTCAGTTTCATCATCTGAGACATATATATATGTAGTTACCCAGCCTGTTCCACTGGCACCTCAACTAATTAAAGCATGTGAAAACACTCAGGAAATTATAAACGTGCAATTACGAGGAATTATTTAGGGCTAAAAACTCCATATATTACTGGCTTTTAGTAAAAAAAAGTAAACTAATATCTGCATCTCAGGTATTTATCTATCTAAAACTTTTAGGCTAAACAAATATGTTTGTCATTCAGAATGTCAAGCTGATATCTCATCATACAAAGAGCAGAGATTCTAAAATTAGATGATTAGTCTCACATCCTTACTTCATAATTTACTAGTCATATCAATTAATCTCCCCAAGATTATTAATCCTACCCTCCTCAATTGTATATAGAAGATGCTAAAAATAGTAAGATGTCTCTCAGATCCTTTAGAGAAGAGTAAACATGTTATACAAAAATGCTTCACCAACATAGAGGATAGTATAAAAAAATGGTATTACCATTAACTTTTACATAGTTAAGTCCTGTAGATTCACAGTAATCATGATAGACTTCATGGTGAGGCATGGTGACTCACTCTCATAATCCTAGCACTTTGTGGAGCTGAGGCAGGATTATCAAGACTAGCCCAGGTAACATAAGACTTCAGTTCCACAAAAAATTTAAAAATTAACTGGGACTGGTGGTATGCACCTGGCAGAATTTTAACCAAGGACTGTGGATGCCAAAGCCTATGTTCCTTCTACCACGTCAGTCTTTCAAAATAGATTTCAGGCATCTTCCATTGAATATCAGTAATACATTCTGAGCTCCTAAAACTCAGACATGAAGAAGCTAATTGACTGCCTATCTCCTATAACATTAAATGGGAAGTATCATGAACCCCAACATGCAATAGATTTCATGACACACATTAAAACCCTAAGTTGTAAACTCTCTTATTAGCTGCTTAAAGCTTTGCTATCTGATCACCCAATAAGTAATATGATACCCAACAGATGATTTGGTTGCAAAAGTATGGGCTCTGTTAGCTTAAGCCACTCTCAAGGAGCACATCACTTTCATCAGTCACTTTTGTAGAGGCTACACCATATTCTCAATTTCTAACAATTATATCTAGCCCTTTCTCATATACTATTTTATTTTAAATGATTTGTTGAGTTTAGATAAATAAGTTCTCCCAACATAAACACTGGCTGAAATATTTTTCGACCAGGAATGGGGCCAGGACAGATTGCTACATACATATGTCACAGATAATTGAACCTGAAGTCCAGAGAGGTAAGGAATATGTACAAAGTCCACAACATCTGGTAATACATTAGCCATCCACTAGCCATACAATAGCCTGGGATATGTTTTATGAAGAATGCAAAACCAACCTCAGTACAAAAAATTGGTGGCATTAGATAATGCACTAAGAGAAAACTGAATGAACTTATTTCCATTAAAAAGCAAGGGTAGACCAAAAGACTTTAGACTGATAAAAAGGAAGAAAGAATATAATGTTTATAACATATATATCCCATGGAATCCTTTATTATTCAAATCATGGTTTTTAGAGGTAATCTGAAGTTAACAGGCACAAATATAGAAAACATCTAATAATTATCATATGTATTTTCATAATTATTTAAAATGCTATAAAGTTTTTATTAGATTTTCTGCTTATTTTAGGGGGGAAAAAGAAGTGAATATCGGCCCCCAAAAGATAAATAGCACAATAAGATTTCCTTTTGAAACAGGATGCTCAACTGTTTAAAATAAACATACTTTAAACACTTCCTGTGACTCATATAATTAAACGTAGTTGAATTTCTGCCTTTATCTGGGATATCACTGATCAAGATTTTAAAGGTAAAGACCACGTTCTCAATAGTCTTCTTTACATAAACTAAATTTCATTTAAATTACCCTTTTATTCATCTGACATCCTAAAAAAAAAAAAGAAGAATAAAAATTGCCTACTTAACAAAGGTAAAAAAAACCAAAAATACTTTAGACAAAAGAAAACAAGTCAGTGGTTTTAAGTCAATCCTTTCTTTTAACTACGTTGCAGAATAAGACCATTTGAAAATATATTTTTATTTTTGTTTTGTTTTGTTTTGTTTTTTTGCTTTTTTTGGAGTTGGAGTCTCACTCTGTCGCCCAGACTGGAGTGCAGTGGCCACTCTAAGCCACCGCAGCCTCATCTGCTGGGCTCCGGTGAGCCTTCCGCCTCAACCTTCCCAGGCATGCGCTACCACCCCAGCTGATTTTTTGATTGATTGTAGAGATGAGGTCTCGCTGCCCAGGCGGGTCTCGAACCCGCGGGCTCAGGCAATCCACTCACCTCAGCCTCCCAAAGGCGCGAGATTACAGGCTGAGCCCGGCTTATTTTTGTTTTAATAATGTAAACAAACTAAACCTAGGTACAGATTCAGAGCTTTGAGAAGATCACCAAAGTTGTATAATCCAATATAGGATCTGGGTCCAGGAAGGAGCAAAATCTGAGACATATTTTAGGCAGATCAGGAGCTTCCATTTAAAAAAGAAAACCAAAACCTATGGCACTAGGTTACTAGGCAACTTCTTTGGTCCTCACTTCAGTGGACAAAAAGGAAAAGTTGTCCGAGTCAAACATAAAATAATTAATGCTAAAAGCACCCTCCCAAAACTGTAAATTAACACACATGATAATTAATTATGAATTCAATTGGATCAAAGATAAGACTATGTAATCTATCAAGGGGATGTCAAAATTAGAAATATAGACTGGGCTCGGGGGCTCAGTCTGCAATCCCAGCATTTTGGGAGGCTGAAGAGAGTGGACTGCCTGAGCCCTGCGGGTTCAAGACCAGTCGGGCCACCTGGTAAGACCTCGTCTCTATAATAAATAAATAAATAAATAAAAATTAGCCAGGAATGGTAGTGCGCACCTGTAGTTTCAGTGACTTGTAAGGCTGAGGCAGAAGGATCCCCGGAGCCCAGCAAGTTGACACTGGGTGGCAGTGAGTGTGCCACTGCACTCCAGCCTGGGTGACGAAGTGAGACTCCAACTCAAAAAAAAAAAATTAGAAATATCTATCTGTATCCTTTAATTTACCATATTTCATAAATGAAGCTGTGCCAAAGATAAGCTTTGCCTCTGACCTTAAGCACTATTTTAACATTGTTGTTTAATGATAGCAATCTTCCCAAATTTTATATCATCATATAAAATACAAGCCAATATGTTTTATAATTCCATTTGTAATAGATTGATCAAGGCTTTTGCTCCCAGATGCTTAATAAATGTTTGCACATTGATTACAGAAAAAAATAAAAAGAAAAACATAGTTCTATCTCATGAATATTCAAGATCATAGTATCTGCTATGGTTTGAATATGTATCCTCCAAAACTCATGTTGAAATTTAATCTCCCATGTGGCAGTACTGAGAGGTGGGGCCTTTAAGAGGTGATTGGGTCATCAGGGATCATCTGCCTTCATGAGTGGATTAATCTATTCATGGATTAATAGATTAATGGATTATGGGAGTTAAGGTAGTGGCTTTATAAGAAGAGACCTGAGATAACTGATCTCCTTATGTAATACCCGGTACTGCCTCAGGACTCTTCAGAGTCCCCACCAGCAAGAAGGCCCTCATCAGATGCTGTCCCCTTGACCCCGGTCACCTCAACCTCCATAACTGTCAGAAAAAGAAATTCCTTTTCTTTATAAATTATCCAGTTTCAGGGATTCTGTTATAAGCAACAGAAAACAGAATAAAACAGTATTTATTGTCCCCCTTTACAAAGATTATTTAATTTGACCAAACTATTTGTGCTTTTTTAAAGTGCATATGTTTTAAATATTCATTCAAAAATATCCTGTCATTAAAATTGTGCCCAAAGAGGCCATTGCCTTACTAGACTCTGGTGTGGCCGTGTGCTCTTTGAGCTATAGCTGTCACCATGTTTCCTGGCTTTGGTTCCCTTCCCTACCTTGGGGAGGTGAATCTCCTCTTTCTCTCTCTCTAATTTACTTTCTAAATAAACTACATTTTCCAATCTAAAAAAAAAAAAAAATTGTGCCCAAAGAAACAGCAGAGCTGCTTATATAATTTCAATTCTAGAAGAATTTAGTGTAGTGAGGTTCATATAACTGTAAGTAATATCCAGATTCCATCCATTTCACTCCATTTCAACATTATGCAAGCATTGATTTCTATTTTCTAAAGATTTTTATAGATAGTGAAAAGGCAGTCCAGGTGTTTAAAACCACTATAATTAGTAATTAAATTACATTCAAATGACTATTTACCTAGAAAAATGTCTAAAAGCTATACCAATATTAATTTCAGGTAATCAGGATAATTTTTCTCTTACTTTTTATTCATAAAACCCAGTTACACATCTTTAACTTTTCACATATACAACATTTTTCACTAGAAAATATTTAATAGATTTTTATGAAATATTTCGGAAACTAGTTCCAATTTGAATATGAATTATTTGAAAATTGCACTGTAAATAAAAATGCACAATAAGCTTAAAATATGCATTGCAACTTACATCATATTTATGACAATTCTATGGTTAGTTTTTAAAGGCACAAAAGATAGAAGAATGGAGTCAGGGAACTGAAGAAAGGGAGCAATAAAAATCAGTTCCTCTTCCTAGAGGAAGAAATTGTTAGTAAAGATACAGTACAGTAAAGAGTCCAATTCTATCCAATTAGCACAATTCCCAGATGGTGGCAGGAAGGTAGAGAAGAAGCAAAGAGCCCTTATTCTTACTTACTCCCACCAGCAAAGAAGCTAGAATTTTTTTGTTTTTCTTCTAAGAGTTTTGAAGACTATATTTTTTTCATATTATTCAAGTAACACTGTACATAGTTATTTTAGAAAATCTGGAAATTACAGAAAAACATCAATGAGGACATATAAATTGCCTGTAATTCAAGAATCTAGAGACAAAACTATCTAAAGCTTGGTTTCTTTTCTTTCAGTCTTTTTTCTACACATACACATATTAATTTTAACCAACTTCATACTATACTGTGAGTATAATTCTACATTCTGTTTTTTCATTTACATCAGACATCTCATATGGTATTGTAAACCAAAAATAAAATCCTCAGCCCCCTAACCAACTGAATTCACCCCTCTTGGCCAACAGGACTCTGGAGAACCCTGAAAAACTGAATTCCTGGTCATGACAGAAAGGGAAGTCAAGACACACCTATTATACCCCCTCTCTTTTGGAGTTCAGGCACAACTGAACAGCACTAATGTCAAAAGAGACATCATAAGATAGACACTACACACTCTGTGACAACGAGATACCAAATTACAAACAAGATCTAAGGTCATGCAAGGCAAGGATTAAGTCACACCCTACAAACCATAAATATCTCTGAAGATATCTTAGAAAAACTGTGGGATTTGGAGTTATAAGCACATCATGGAAAAACAGAGTATTGAGGGGGGAAAAAGAACTTTTATCAGAAGGAGTACAAGGTCTTTTAAATTATCAAGCCAAAGGAGGCATTAAATGAGACAATAATCATGTCCTACTTCCCTGCTTTTGAGCTATGTACTCATCTCTTGAAACTGCCTGCTATTGCCACAAGTAGCTATAAATTACCATAATAATGCTGCACTGGACACTATAACCCACACCCTAAAGTTTAACAATGTATAGCCAATCAATAGCTTATGTTCCATTAATGTAAATTATTGGTAAACAACTCAGAAACTGCCTCTCTTTTCCCTTTAAAAATCCACTTTTAACTGCTTCTAATCACCGTGTATATTCAGGACAGCTTGAATCTATGTTCCCAGGTTCAATTCTCAAGCTTGGCCTAAATACACTCTCTATTTGTATTAATTTTGCCTCCGTTTCTTCCTTTTAAGTTAACAGTATTGTACTTAGTGAAAGGTGTGATCTAAGAAAAATTATCCTGATTTTGACTCTATTTCTTCATTACTAAAATGGGAGAAATAACTCATTTTTAGATATTTATAAAACTTAGAAATATATATATGCATTCAATCATTGTGACAGTGGGTAGTACAAAGTTGGTGCTCAATTATAATTATTGTCTTTTGATTCATAATTGCTATTCTAATTGGGCCAAAGTGATCTAGGGGAAAAAAACAATAGAAAGAAAATAAGTATTTTTTGAGTACCACATTATAAAATTAAATTTGTTAGCTAACATAGGCTAATTAATCTGATGAATGATACAAATGCCTCACTCCTTTCCTTAAAAATAAAGAGTTAATTTCTGGTTAAACACACCTTTATCTTTTTCCATACTCAAACTCAACTAAAATAAGAACAGAGAAATCTTAAGAAAGTACTTCACATAAAGGCAAAGAGAACAGGAAACAACAACATTTAAGAAATTTAAAAACCTGTTACAAGACAGAAGAAGGATAGACTAGTAACTGCATTTGCAGAGCACAAGGTACAACTTAAGAGTTTGCAAAGGAAGACATCAACAAGAAATAAGTCCATTTGCACCACAGAACCTCTGAGGGGTTCTGCTTGTGTCCGTACCAGATGTTACAGAAATAAGAAGAGAACTGCAGAGGTTAAAGATAGAAGGACTGGAAGAATGTATGAATAAGGTCCCCTTCTCTGACTGCAGAACTAGAAAACTGGTTCCTCTCCCCATATCCCCACAACAAGAGTAGAAGTTCGTGTGCTAGAAAAATTGAACCACAGTATCTTTAACTTGGGAACATCAGGTGCAGAGTTAAAACAAGGGAATTAATGAAGTCTACATACTGAATTGAGGGAACTTCATTCTCTTCCTTTGTCCCAGCTCTATCTTCATTCACTTCCCTCCACTTATAAAGATCATCAAATACTGAAAATGAAAAGCCTGCTCATCTCCATTCTGCAGTGAAGTTCACCAAAAAACAAATACCATCTAAGCATATAGTTATCAGCTTTAGTATTTCAGTTTTAAAATGAGTATTTACAAATTATTAGGTGTATGTGAAAAGCCTCTAACATGAAAGTGACCAAAACAAACAAAAGAAAAGGTAACCAAGAAGAAAGAGAGACAGTGCAGAGAATATTTCAGCAAAATAGAATTAATATAGTGGGCCATAAAAAAAGAACTGGATGCCATAAAACAGGAACAATCACAGAATAAAGAGTTCCTAAAAATTATGAACATGATAATAAAACATTAAGGAAATCATCAAAAACAAAAGGAGATGGAAATAACAAGAAATAAAGAGAGAATATGAAAGAATGAGTTCAGGATGACCAGCATTTTTCCCAACAAAAGTTTCAGAAATAAAGAGAGAGATCAGAGGAAAGAAAATCACAATAATCCTAGCAATAACCAAAAAAAAAAAAAAAAATTACCAAGCTGAAAGAAAAGTTTGAGAAGGCACACAGATGTCCAGCAAAAAGATCATAAAATTTTCTGAGAAAAGAAGCACCAACTCTCAAGATGTCCTCTGACTTTTTAACAGAAATATTATAGGATAATGGAGGCTCTGAAGTTCTGAGTGGAAGTTGCCTATGCTCATCCAAACTATCAATCAAGCAGAAGAATAGAATAAAGACATTTCAAGCATGTAAGGAGTCAAAAGACTTTTTACCAGCTACCCTTTACTGGGAAACTACTGGATGCAGGTAGCATAGAATCTTAATGTATAAAAATAGAAAAGAACAGTTTCAGGACAACAGTTATACCCGGCCTAGAAACAACAGAAATTCTCCTGCATTCTCCTGATGCAGGAAAATGAAGGGATACCAAAGAAATATCTCCAGGCCAAGAACAAGAACAAAGTTTAATATAACTAAAGATAATTTTATTACTTGGATAATTTTAAAAAGTTACTGGTATCTATTTAGTACATCTATGATAGTACATTTGGGAAACAAATAGCAACAGATGTACTGAAAACTAAACAAACAAACAAAAAAAAGACTTAATTCCAGGAGTTTTGTTTTTTTTTTAAATGTATGAGGGAAAAAAAAATCACAATACATATTTTGTCTCAAACAATATGCACATAGTTATTATAAATGTAAAAACCACTAATTTAACAAATTATAAATGGTATAATTTTATAATAAATGAAGGAGGGATATTTGGAATTGCTGGGTGTGAGATCTTAGAAAAACAAATTTTCAATCAACAAAACAAGAAGTCAGTGGACAATATGCACAATTTAATAAGATATAACTATGTAAGCATAGACCTATCAGAAGAAAAAATCAGAACAGTTGAAAATTGTTGCCTCTTTGAAGCAAATCTGGATTGGGTGGGGAAAATGTGAGAAGTATTAGAGAGTTGCTGTTTTATGGGTTTGGTTTGTTTTGTTTTATCTTAATCCAATGTGATTTTTTTTTGTCGTATCCTCACTCTGTCGCCAGGCTGGAGTGCAGTGGCATGTTCACAGCCTCCACAGCCTTGGCTTGCTGGGCTCAAGCGATCCTTCCACTTCAGCCTTCCAAGTAGTTGGAACTATAGGCATGTGCTACCACACCTGGCTATGTTTTTAAATTTGTTGTAGAGAGCAGGTCTCGCCAAGTTACCCAGGCTGGTCTCAAACCCCTGGGCTCAGGCAATCCACTCATGTCTGCCTCCCAAAGTGCTGGGATTACAAGTGTGAGTACCACACCCAGCTAAGCCTATGTGATTTTTAAACTATGTTTAAATAATACTTCCATAAAATAGTGATTAAAAATAATTTAATAAAACTCATCTTAAAATTGTGTTCTTTTAGAAGACAAAATGGGAAAGCGAGTGTGGCAGAAAAATGAGGCTGAAGGATGAAGAGGGAAAAGGAAAGAATGAAGGAAAAGTAAGACAAACTATACGAAGTAATCTAAAAAAATCTTAGAAAACAGCATTTTTTAAATGTTGTTAATTAAATGTAAAGGAGGCAAAGTAATTTAACCTGATTGCTAACTAATGTCTCTGGGATGAGTTAATTGTTGTACTATATTTGTAAATAAGAAATAAGTATCGGTAAAATATAGCTTAATTACTTAGACTGTATTTCTTCATTCACTGCCCAGCCTTCCCCCCTCCACCCTTGTTCAGCTTACTTCATCTACTGCATAACACCCACTGCTCCCTTCCAGGCTACCATCTTGCTTCTAACCCCAGACTCAAGCTAATTTCTCGGAAGTCCATGTCACTGCAATGGTGCTCCCAGCTCAAGAACTTGCAACAGTCCAGCCTAGTTTTAAAGTTCTACCTACGTCTCCTCAGATCCAATAACTTCCCAAGACAAATCCTTTGTTCCAGTCACTAATGTCTCTTTCTTGCATTCGCAATCTCTCTGACATTACCTGCTACAGGTCAATTTCATGGTTTATAATGTTTGGTTAACCCACAAAGTTGTCTACTTACCTCTGACACATACCCAAATTCTCCCCATCTGCCATAGTCCAGCTCAAGTCATATTATGTATAAAACGCCTTCTCTGAAAATTCCACAGACATATTTAACCCTTCTCTAATGACTCTTAAAACACTGACTCCCTCTCATAGCATCTATTTAAATGTTCCTATTCTTTAATTTTGTATTATTTCTTACTGTCTGTTTTGTTTTCCTATAATTGGAAATAGTTGTATAGTAGGAAACACACTGAACTCTTCTACATTCCTCAATGATTAAAATTATAAATGGAGCTCAGCTAGAGCTTTTCGATTAACTGTGTTTTAAAAAAAATGCTTCATAGCATCCAGTGTATTTTCATACACATACCACAGACTTAGGGTGTGTGGAATGACTGACTGACCCACTTTAAATTTATTAAACATACTGCACTTACAAAGTTGTCAAATCCCTTGACTATTAAACTTCATGTCATTTAACAATCACCTTTCATCTTTCTGGCATGAATCTGTGCTTTAGCATATATCAAACTCTGTTGTTGCACATTGCAATTTTCTAACTTAAAGTAACACAAATCAATATGTAAAAACTTTAAAAAAGATCACTCAGGTAATACGGTAATCAAAAAATAGTCCATTAACGAGACAGAGCAAAGACCTCTCTTAGAGGTATGCAGGTCCTCTCAGCATGGAAATAAAAGAAACTCTTGAGTTCCTTCAAGGGAAATTCCAGGCACCTAGCTTGTCCTGAAAAGTAAAAGAGCAACTTAATAAGCAAAAAAGTAACAGCAGCCTAAAATAATAGTCAAGAAAGTTAGAGTCAGGAGATGTTTTGTTTCCTATAGAAAGTAAAGATAATAACTTAAAATATGTCCCTGAGTTGTTTTTCAGAAGCCCAGGCCCCCAACATACGGATCAGATCCACTGGCACGTAGACAGGTAAGAGGACTGAATTCCCACCACTATTCTAAACTTCTAAACTTCTTCCAGAGGGGCCTAGAAGAGGTCACACCCATGAGCCAGAGCTAACATTCTTTTCTGCTGATCCCACATGTTTAGACAAAAGTTTCACCTCCTTAACCAGTCACACATCAAAAACCTTTGACTTCACCTGCGTATGACATGTGGGCCTCCCCTTCGAGGTGCCCCAGCTTTTCAGATCAAAATCATGTGTAGCCTCCACGTGTTGATCTATAACTTTGCTTGTCACCTCTGCCTCCCTACTATAAAAGACCTGACCTCCAAGCCATTTGGGAGTTCTGTACCTAAGCATGAGCACCCAGTTCTCCTTGCTTGTTGCCCTTAAAATAGACACTCTCCTTTCTCCTGCTGTAAACCCCAATATGGGTATTTGGCCTTGCCGAATGTGGAATGTGGCATAATAGGTACTGACAGAAAGAGGCTTCAGAAAAAGTTTCTTAGAAATTCATGTTATGACAGGCTCAGTTTAGACAAAGTATCATCCCAGATTACAGGTGGCTCAGCCTGTAATCCCAGCACTTTGGGAGGTCGAGCGTAGTGGATTGCCTGAGCCCATGGGTTCAAGACCAGCCAGAGCAACTTGGTTAGACCTCGTCTCTACAATAAATAAAAAGTTAGCTGGGCGTGGTAGCGCGCGCCTGTAATTCTGGCTACTTGGAAGGTTGAGGCAGAAGGATTGCTGGAGCCCAGCAGGTCAGCACTGGGGTGGCTGTGAGTGTGCCACTGCACTTCAGCCTGGATGATGGAGTGAGACTCCAACTCAAAAAAAAAAAGAAATTTATGTTATATGATGTAGAAACAAAGTGACTCTATCTTGGATGCAGTCCCATTAATGCCTCCTGGTTTCTACTTTATTTACTGTCCCTAGTGCAAGAACAAAGCAACCTTGATGTTTTCACAAGAATTGCAGGCTATGACTCACGTAGCATTCTTGCCTGTTCCAGAGAGTTGCCTTCAGTTGTCTTGCACAGAGCACATATGCCCTTTTCCTATGGTATATAGACCTTGGGTCTAGGCAGCAACAGTGTTAAGATCTACATGTCTAGCTGCTGCCCAAATTCACACTTCTCTCTGCAAGTTCCCCCTAATATTTTAGTGTAAAACAAACTGGATTTGTCTGTTGCATTCTTTGGTTTCTGGGATCCTTAGGCATTTGGAGGCTGCTTTGCACATTTTAATATTTTAGACATAAATATTCAGTAAGAGCTTGTGGTTAAAGAAGAGCAACATGGTAAAAGAAAGAAATGTAAGAAGAGTTTTGGTTCTACAGGATGCAAAATACGTGTCCCAAACAGAAACCATGTCATCCCAGTTTTGAGGGGCATTTTAATTCTCCCCTTCTACTGCCACAACACAGAGGGCCACAACTACTTAGGAGAAGAAAATCCTACTCCATTTTCTATAGATAATTTTAAAATAAGTGCCATTTAAAAACAAAAACAAACAAACAAAAAAAACCTCACATATAAAGTACCTAGTCTCCAGGCAACAGGTTGTTAATAGTCTCACAGTATTATTGGGACAAGGCTTTGTCCTAATGCAAAAGAACTCCTTTTGTCTCAGTTATGGAAAATTTGCATAGCTTTATTAAAGAAAAACAGAAACCAAACTGAGCATGTTGGCATGAATGGAGGAGAGAAGATTTATACCCCATTGTAGAGACTATTAAAAACAAAGTTTTCCTTGTCAACAAGTTAGCTTCTAATGTTGTATGTAAAATTAACAAAAAGTATAATGGTATACTAGACAATAGTAGCTTTCACAGAACAGGTTTGTTTTATCCCACTTGCTCTGCAATTTTTGTTTTAACTATTGCCTTTGGTAACTTAAAGAGATAATGTGGTACACAGAGTTTGCTAAGTTGTACATTAAGGCTACTGCCAAGGTGATGTTAAGAACACATGGAGTCAAAGTCAGGAGGTGTAAGCAAAAGAAAGAAGCCAACAGACAGAATAAGCACAGGAAATGACCTCAAAACAAGGGAGCCTGTGCTTCATACTGTTACCACCACCTGGCCCAGTCAGAATCTCCCTAGAAGCTCTCCAGAAGCCAGCCCTTCACCAACAGCTTAGCTCATAGGCATTTACAAATCCCACAGGCAGAACTGGCCTCATCTTCTGTCTATTTTTTAAATTTCCTTCTCTAAATAGATTAAATTATGTTTGTGAACTTTTAGTTCAATTCCCTGCATCAAATATATAAGCAATTAGAGGTTTTTTCTGATTTGTTTGAGCTTTAAAAATTGTTTTACAGCAAATGACTATCATTCTTATTTATTATAAATCCCTATTTGCCTTTTTTGCTGTTGTTGTTTTTTGTTTTGGTTTTTTTTTTTTTGAGTTGGAGTCTCACTCTGTTGCACAGACTGGAGTGCGGTGACCGCTCCCGGCCACCGCAGACTCAACCTGCTGGACTCCAGCGATCCTTCCGTCTCAGCCTTCCAAGTAGCTGGAACTACAGGCACGCGCTACCACACGTGGCTAATTTTTTGATTTATAGTAGAGATGAGGTCCCGCCAAGTTGCCCAGGCGGGTCTCGAACCCGCGGACTCAGGCAATTCACTCACCTCAGCCTCCCAAAGGCGCGGGATTATAGGCTGAGCCACCGAGCCCGGCTCCCATTTGTTTTTAAAGGTACTATAGATTTGATAAGATATTTTAGATTTTTGGATGATTTGTCTGGGGTTTTTTTTACATTTAAAGAAATAATCAAGTTTTTATTTTACTTATTAGAAATTTATACTTGCTTTAAAAAAAAGCACACATCTTTGTGGGGTTGTGGAAATTTTTAGGTCTTTGTGTTTCAAATTTGTCAGCAAAATTCATCTGGACCAGCTGTAGACCAGAGGCAGGGCTGCTAAACTGAGATCAGATACCAAGAGTTAGTTCAAACCAAGTGTTAATCTTGGAGGTGTGAAGTGGCAAGTTCCAACACTAAATCTTCCTAAAGAGAACCCCTCAGTGCTCCTGTGACTCTGTGTTCTGGCACACTAGGCAGTCAACATTTCTCAGTTCTACTGCTCATTTCTGCCACTTCTCTACTCTTCCATTAGGTTTTTTAAAATTTGCCCATTCTTAACGTGTATTTTGACTGATAGTA
Organism: Carlito syrichta; assembly: GCF_000164805.1. NCBI lineage: Eukaryota > Metazoa > Chordata > Mammalia > Primates > Tarsiidae > Carlito > Carlito syrichta. The sequence continues at coordinate 82,473 of NW_007246193.1, read as the reverse complement.
AGCCAGATAAATGCTCGTTATTTCAAAACACCAGGCAGCGTTTATTTGGGAACTTTCTAATCTTCTCTTGGTAAAATGGTAACATCATCCTGTGGACAACAGGGCAGTGATTGTTCTATGTCTGATCACTCAAAGATGCTTCTTGGCATTTTTGTTCATATTTTCTTTACTGTTTGAATATTCTATATAGCTATGTTTTCAATTTTTTAAAGTTATTTTCATTTTGGAAAAATGTTTTAACTGACCCACCAAAATTATTGGGCTTACTGAAACTACCACTTTGTGTTTATCCTTAGACCAATTTAAAAAAGAAAAAAGTGAGAGCTGATATCCAACTCTGTGCAGCCTTGGATGAGTATCCTTCCAAAATTTGATGTGGTCACACCAAAAAAGAAAAGAAAAAAAATCACAAAAATGTTCTTCTCCCAAGGACAATCTGGCAGTAAGGTGGCCATAATATAGCACATTTTAAAGAGATAACCCCAGAAAGGTGGAACGTAGGTAAGCCTCTAGAAAGAAGAACTTTACAAAGGTAAGAAAGATAAAACCCATGTTGGGATTAACTAACTCCAAAGTGTTCATCCTATATAATAATATGCACAATTAAAATAATTTTGTGATTTGTGAATTTTTATCTCATTTTAAAGACTCATGAAACAATTTTTTAAATATATTTTATTTTAAAGACGTGGGGTACAATTCAGGATTAGGTATACAAGTGGACATCATACAGGTAAAGCTTGGGTGTCCCTTTGTTCCCCACTTTAGCTGGTTTGAGATCAGGTACCCTTTTGACGCTGTGTCCCCCTACCCCACCCCAGGGGTATCCCACTAACAATTTTTTCTATAAAACATGTCAAGCTGATCTCCTTGGTACATTATCTTCCAATATATGATTAATTTAATAATGGTTATCATTTTGCCTCTCTGTTCAAAAGAAAGCTTTTGGAACGTATTTTGACTATATGTTTTCGCCTTTTTTTTTCTGTTCTTGACTATATATTTTCTAGAGTTAAATAAATATTAGATATATTATTTCTTCTTTTATTAAAATTATTTTTCCCTTATTCTTAGTTTCCACTATCTCTTGTTTAGTTTATTTAAAGAGATTTTCCTGACACATAATTGTTTAATTACAAATTTTTAAAACTGTTTTTCATATTGACTTTCTTAGGTAAAGACTGTCATTGTGAACCCAAAAGTATTGAGGAGCTAGGGAAAGGAATTTTGCCATTTCTAACAACTGACCAGGGGAAACAAGTACAGAGTCAATCTCTGAGGGGCCTCTGCTGGATCAATCTATTCATTTTCTAAAAATCTACATTTAATTTTACCATTCCACATTATACATATTGAGACCCTGCTATGTGCAAAGCACTGCAATAGACCCTGGGGAATCAAGGTGAATTAGACTAGGGCCTTGCTCACAAAGACTTATATTGTAGGAAATATATTCTATTTATACAGGTGTAAAGAAGGAAGAATAGCTTGCTTTCCTAGTTATTATGTATAGTAAGTTGGCTCTGTGAGAATTCCACCAGCCTGACTTTGTACAATAGTATATGAAGTTTCCAGTTTAACTGCTGTTTACGATTATTTCTGAATTTTTAAATATGTGTCATAATCCGGTCCTTCCTTTATTCTTTAGATATTACCTCCTATCTTAAACACTGACTTCTGACATCACGCACTATTTTGTAACCACAATCTAATATTCTTCCACCTTCTGCTGCCACATCACTCATTAAGCAACCATCCCCAGGTCTGGCTTAGATGCCCACCTCATTTGTCATATCGTACTGCATACCATCCCTACTGCTTGACTCATCACACTGTGTTACACTTGCCTATTTACCTTATGGACTCCCACTAGACTATAGACTTTTGAGAAATAGATACACATTTTTCACCATCACATCTTCAGTGAAAAGAACCTGGCACTGAATAGTGCTCTGTAAATATCTATTGAATGAATTGGTGAATTGCTTAAACTTCTGTTTTCAAAGAGAAATGGAATATTGCTAATTGGCCCATTCCATGATCTTTCAAGTCAACAGCAGTAAGCTAAATAATCTCAAATGATAGCATGATCTATAACTAATTACACTGATTAAAATCTCTTAAAGTATAATTATATGAAGATTTACTTTCCTTTAATTTAATATCCATAATAAAAAACAACCGCTAGCAATTTCTAATTAGTTGTCTTTTTTCCAAATCCATATTAATTTAGGATTCAAGCACCCTTGTGATACATTTATATAAGTTAATTCACATAATTGCTTAGCACTGTATATGGCTCAGTTTAAGTCCTCAATAATATTAGTATGATGTCAGTAGTGCTGGTGGACTGGTTTACAGTGATAGTTGTAATGAAAATAATCGATGATGTTAAACACTTACTGAATTCTTTCATAATATAGGGAAAGCATAGCCAGATGTCTTATTTATAAGTGATACTATCATTTACACTATTATTACTATAGGCATAAAAAATCTTTGTATTGGGGAAGAGAATGTGAAATATAATTGTATAATTTTACGATGCTTTATAATGGGAACAATACCCCAAATGACCAAATACGTACATAAAGAATTAACATCTGAATGCTTTTTGACAAAAACAGCAGTTAGAGAAAAAAAAACGTTTTCGTTTTCACTAACAGTTCAAATAACTTTACAAATACTTATAAAAGGTCACCAATAGAGGGCTTACCTAGGGTCAAACGGAAAAGACCCTAAACCATCAGAAGTTATTTCAAAAGTCCAGCAGGGATCTAGAACAGAGAGTAACAGAGACAGTTTGTGACAAAGCTGACACACAGTGTTTTGGAAGGAGTGAAATCAATTGTGACATTTTTCATTTATTTGTAAATGCCTCTTTGGCAGTACACTCACTCAAAACGACAGTTGCTTCTTACAGAATAGGGGAGGTGATGGTAAAATAGAGGGATCCTGACAGTTGCCTTAATGAGATTCTGCATTAGGGCTATTCTAACACTTTCACCCAACAAGGAGTTTGCCCTTCATTTTCAATATCAAAACTCAGTAATTTGGAAAATGTTATCTCTATGAAAAACTAAACCAGCCAGTCCTTGATAGCCATGACCCAGTTTATTTTCCCCTTATCTTTCAATTAACAGAAAACATCCTAAAGCAAGTATCTAAATAAATGTCAGCTGTTCAGACCAATTACCTCATCTCATTAATAGTGCTGTTTTATTAAAAAGAGTAATATGGAGTATGACTAAACAACTCAAGACACACTCTCCAGTAACTCAATATTTGCTAGAAAATATCTGGGAGTGTAATTTAAGTTGCATTTTAAAACGCTTTTATTGCTATATTTTATGCTCCTAAGGAAAATTATTGGCAAGGTAAAATTTCATTAGTCTTTGCAATATGAGCAACTTCAAATTAAAGCAATCTAAAGATTTCACTTCATTTTTCTCACTCAATTGTTCTTTGATCATATGTTGTGTTTCGTGCAGTTGCAAAACAGCTGGAGTAAATCCCCTTCTTTTTTTAAATACGTAAATTATAAGATACAGAAAAAATGAAATGCGATCCAGAGTATTAGTTATTAGTTAACCAGTAAACTCAACAAATTATATATGGCAATGTAACCCATGGGCGTACGGGATCCCAGAAAAATGAATTAATGTGCAAAGTCATGAAGTTTTTGTCTTCTATTGTATCTTCAATTTACCCATAGTGGTTCTCAAACTTAGCTATACATTAAAATCACCAGAAGAATTTTTTAAAATGCCAATATCTATGTGCAACTCCACCAATTAAATCAATATATTTTTTAAAACTCCACAGATGATTCTAATGTGCAACTGGGATTGAGAACCACTGGCCTAAACTCTGATACAATGTTTCTCCAATACTGTTGGTTTCCCACCCAAATCATGTTTTCCTCTTCTTTGCTGGGCAAATCTCTGAATCATCTCCAGTGTCTTTGGAGAGGATGACTGTATACCCAGCTTTAGGACAAACTTGACTAGACTCAGTAAATTTTAGTGGTCCCATTACCTTTGCCAGGGATTGATTTAAGGTTATATATGTTACCCAAATCTAGTCAATCAGATGACAGAAAATGTGTTTTAGGGCTTCTGCCTAAGTTTTCCATCTTCCTAACAAAATTCTTTTTCTCCTGCTGTTGTGTACAAATATGATGCCCAGAACTGTTTTAGCCATCCAGTGATCACAGAGAAAATTAGTCTAAGGGCACAGCCAACAACATAAGGACAGCAGAGCAGAAGGATAGAAATATACAGAATCTGTGACAATGTCATTCAGCTACTCAATTAATTTGCCCCACTTTTGGAGTTATGTAAAATAAATTCAAGTACCATCAAAGCATTTTGAAGTTACATAGCATCCCAAATACTAAACAAACAAAAAAGCACATCTCAAGTCTAAGTTTAGGTCAAAAATTCTTTTGTTTATATTTGGAATATTTTATGTATGTAACCAACTAACGAAAAATGCCTCACTTTTTCTTACGAATTAAAAAATGTCCTAGTTTTATTTGAATGTCTTTATAGCACTTTTTTACTAAGAACTACTGTGTAGTCTGTACACAGACATGAGAAATTTAATACTAGAGTCTGTCTTTTTGAATACTTTTTTTGGAATTACTAATTAATTCTAATTTTTATAGACACATTTAATGTGCAATATTAAAATATATTTTTCTACAGCACATACATATAAAAATGCATGTATGTGTTTGCTTTTTAAAATTGTTGTCAAGGACATGGCAGTTTTAATGTGGAGAAAAATGAGACTTTTAAAATATCCAACCACAATAATCACATGAATTCCTAACAATCTTGTTGGGTTTTAATTGCTTCTATAGATAGTTTTCATTTCTTGCAAGTACTATGTCTTATTCTCAAATGTTCAGACCACAATTTTGGTTCAGAAATGTCCTCTTTCCTTCAAGCAATAATTTCCTAGACCAGAGGACACTGAAAATAATTTGAAATGATGCTTTACTGCCAGCCACACAGTTGGAATGAGTATAATCAAAATTTGTTCTAAGATTATGGAGTTTTTTGTTTGTTTTTTGTTTTGTTTTGTTGTTTTGTTTTGTTTTGTTTTAGTTGGAGTCTCACTCTGTCGCCCAGATTGGAGTGCAGTGGCCACTCCCGGCCATCGCAGCCTCGACCCGCTGGGCTCCGGCGATCCTTCCGCCTCAGCCTTCGGAGTAGCCGGAATTACAGGCGAGCGCTACCACGCCCCGCTGATTTTTTGATTTATTGTAGAGATGAGGTCTTGCTGCCCAGGCGGGTCTGCAACCCGTGGGCTCAGGCAATCCACTCACCTCAGCCTCCCAAAGGCACGGGATTACAGGCTGAGCCACCGAGCCCGGCTTATTATGGAGTTTTAAGTGGCATACACTGTCATCACCATTCCCCAATTTGACGCTTTAACTCTGGTATTTCCAAACACCCTCAGTTCCTTTATGTTGCTTCTCCCTCTCCACCCACTCTGTGACTCCTGTATTATTTATTTAATAATATAAACATATATTCACTTTTTTGTGAAGAAAGGGAAGGGTAGACTACCCTTGGTAGATAGGACTTTTCAGGTAGAGCCAAGAGCAACATGTATTAATAGCTGAAGTTTGGGGATCAACAGAGATGATCAGGCAGAAGGAAACAGGGATTAGAGCTGATGAGAGACTTCTATGACATCATCTCTTCCCCTATAATCCATCAAATCCTCAACAAATTTATTAATTTATAACTGTCATGGCACGTTTAATGTGGTAGATTTCTTGCAAAAGTCAACAGGGTATACAGTTTGGTGCAGAACCAAGAGCATGAAAAAGCTAAAACTAAGAGAGTACAGTGAAGAAGGAAAAGCATGCTGAATAAAAGAAGGGCAGAGGCCATGCTCCATGGCTCACCCTGACATCCCAGCATTTTGGGAGGCCAAGGTGGGTGGATTGCCTGAGCCCATGGGTTCGAGACCAGTGCGGGCAACTTGGCGAGACCTCATCTCTACAATAAATCAAAAAAATTAACCCGGCGTGGTAGCGTGCACCTGGGTTTCCGGCTACTTAGAAGGTTGGGGCAGAAGAATCACGGAGCCCAGCAAGTCGACGCCGGGGTGGCTGTGAGTGTGCCACTGCACTCCAGCCTGGGCAATGAAGTGAGACTCCGACTCAAAAAGAAAAAAGGTGGGGGGGGGGGGCAGAAATTAGAGAACATTCCCTCCCCAGAATAGACTAAGTGGTGAAAGAGGGGCTTACGCAAATTTTCCCTTAATGCAGCTTGAGGAACCTGCGTGTACATTTTTGTTTTCCTCACTATTCCATAAACTCTTAAGAATAGTACTCTTTGAATTCAGTAACTGAATTTGATTTCAGGAGAGCTCCTCCAAAAAGGGTCTTTGTTCCTCCTACTCCTGAAGTTAGGCAAACAATCTCTATGCTCTTTCCTTTTCTACTCCAATATTTATAAGACTGACCTATTAATAGTGATAAGAACTTGGCAGAGCTGGAAATCTCATGGCTGGGTTTGATGTGAAATTATCTCTGTATTTCTGGATCACTTACTGCTTTTATGACATAGTAATGGAGCTGTGTACTCTAACAAGTTACAGGTGTTCATGTCTGTCTTCAATCTTCGTTTCCCAAGAACAGGGACCTGACACTATCTCTACATCCTGTACCCCTTAGTCCCCAGACTGAAAAGAATTTTCACAAGACTTAAGAAATGCCTGATTCACTGAACAAAATTATAAATAAAACCTATTGTTTGCTCTGTTTCTATTTCTACTAATACTGCCCTTGTAATGATTTTATCTACCTTTTGGAGCATTCAAGTACAAACTTGGGAATCAGATATTTTATTACAGAATTATAAAATCAACACTGGCTTTAAATTTCTAGGAATTTTTATGAGAAATTTAATATTTTAAAATGTATTTCTGGAGGCAAGCCCTTATTTCTTGTGAATACCATTCTGTTCATAAGAAATATGAGATGTCTGAAGAACCACTGGTATTTCAATTGTAAATATTAAGGAATGTTGCATTATAATACAGACAGGTAATCCAAAGGCCCAGTAGAGCAATAATGATTAAAAATACATTCCAGGGGAAGTATAAATTTTAATGGTATCACTCATAAAATCTATGTTTCAAAGGTTACAAAACAAAATCAAGTTTACCAAAAAGGAAATAAATCATCTTACTTGGGGGTTTCTTTTTCATCTCTGATATTAAAATAATCAACATCATTTCCCCAGAGCAAGTAAACTATACTTAACTGTAAATGAACTACAGGAAGTTCTGAAATCCTCACAAAAGACTGTCAATGAATTCTGATGCTGGTAAATTCCACCCCAGTGTTTATTCAAATTAACTTTTAAAAAGATAAAGCAGACTTTAGGGAGATGGCCTTTATTTTCTGCTGATCATGATAATGCACTGTGCCTCTTCACAAGATTACATGAGTTAGAAGTTAATCTCTCACTATCACTCTCTTAATGAGAGTTCTAGTTGAGTACTTAATCTCAATTCTTGACCCCAAACTGAGAAAGAACTAAAAGAATAAAATGTGTGTGTGTGTGTGTGTGTGTAGTTATAAATGTAGTAATGAAAATGACTAAAAAGGCTAAAAATCAGTAAATATGGAAGGAAATGTGATAAAATTGGTTAAAAGAAAACCACTGAGGAGAAACTTATACCATGCATAAAAGCACAAAGCCAAAAACTCAAACACCAATAAATAGGTTCCTTTTTACCGTCACTGGGTGCTAAGTAGGTGATGTTCAGGATAGCTTGTTTATTTGTTTTAATGCTTTTTAAATACCCATAATTTTATCTTCTTCTCTAGTCACATGAACTATATAAGTCAGTGTGCTTTACCTCAATAAATTGCTTCAAGAAATTTGTTCATAGTTTCACAAAATAATGTGCTCATACAAGACATGAACCAGTTAATCCATTTAATATTTTAGGTTACATTTCCTATTTTCTATGTTGATAATATTTTATATTTATCTAAGAAGGATATCCCTACAATGCTAGGCACACTGTGGGAGATTATAATCTAAATGAAATGGAAAAGACTAACATACATGGAACCGTAGTCATTTTTAATCAGTACTGTTAATGCCCTTAGTAAAATCTAATGAGGAGTTGAAAATTTTTCCTGCAGAGAAGGTATAAAACATGAAGCTGAAGTAAGCTCTCATATGTGAATTTAGATCAGCAAGCTTTTCTATAATAAAATAGTTTTGGCCTTTTCAGAAATACGGTGTTTGTTGCAAGTATTCAGTTTTGCCATTGCAATGTGAAGCAGTCACTGACAATATGCAAATGAATATATTGTTGTATTTCAATAAAACTTTATTTATAAAAACTGGTGGCAGGCAGAATTTGGTCTGAGGGCCATAATTTCCCAACCCCTGAAATCAGCTTGAGAAATAGATGCATCCCATTATCAATATGAAATAGCAAAAAAGGGGCTAAGATCAGGTAGAATTGTTTTAGAGACAACCTGAAATCTCAGAACATCAGAAACTCTTATTATGAATATAATTTCAAGTAAATGTGATGGATATTTTTTATCAACTATTATTTTACATTATCCATGCAAATTCTTCCCTCCATCGGATAGATTCTTTGGAATCCACTAACTAGGCAAAGTGCTTCCTAAGTTTCCCATCACTAGATTTCCTTGGCAATTGAGATAGCTTTGCCCAAACAGTCTACACATCAAATATTGGTTATTAAAAGCTTAATTACATATTAAAAGTACTACAAAAGACCTTTTTCTATTATTCGTAGGTACCTGTTTTAATCTTTTCCCTAGAAATCCAAAGTAGAGTAGAACAAAGTGTTATTAAATAGGTATGTCTTGACAAGTTAACATCATGACTTCTTTGTATTGCCTCATCCTCCATCAGGTAATATATAACAACATGTTCAAAACAGTGAACAGACAATGTTAGTAACTGCAGTACAGCTCCCAATTGTTTTAATGACAAATCACTAATATAAATTTTAGTGTTACAAAATGCAATTTTTAAGCATTGGCTAGATATTTGTTAAACAATGTACTAAGACTTACTTCTCTAATATTCTTTCCCACAGAAAAATTACAAAATTGACTCTGCTATTATTCAGTTAATGCAATCAATAGTAGTTAATATGTCAGTTATATGCCAGGCATAATGTCAAGTAATATAAATATATTTAACAGCCAAAGCAAACCTATATGATGTAGGTACTATTATTATTCTCATGATGCAATAATGGGGAAATTGGACCACGAGAGGCTAAAAAGCATTTACAAAGTCACACAGTCAATAAACAGCAGAGCTAGGATTTGAAAGTTGCTTCTTAGGTTTCAAATGCTAATAAGGCCAAGACCATGATTCAGTGGTTGCATAGCCTGGAAAAGAGGTTGATAAAAACTGGAGGTGAGTACAGAGAAGTACAAGCCATAACCAACAGATGACAGAGGAGAAAGCTCCTGAAAACTTAGACCTAAGGATGCAAAAGTCATTTATTTAACAAATGCTACATGTCAGTACGTCCTATAGACACAGCAAACATTTATTTCAGTCTTTGAAATCAGATTATCCTATGTTTAAATCTTAGCTCCACTACTTACTAGCTAACCTAAGATCTATGAATCTCAAACTCCTCTTGCATAAAATCAGGATAATCCATATTCCTAGGCTATTATAAGGATTAAATTAGCTCATGAGAGAGCCTGGAACACAGTGGGTACCCCAAAATGTTAATAATAGTAGCTACTATTATTATTACTCAGCTTTTTAATTTAATTTTATTTTATTTTAGAAAGCAGGATTTATTAAGAGGGCAGAAAAGCTCCCACAGTGGGAGGGGACCCGAAGGGGTTGCCCAGTTTGTTTGTTTATTTGTTTTTAATATAGGAGTAAAAAAAATTGGCTATGATAAGTAGAAGAGATGCCAGATATCTGCATACAAAGTAAAAAAAATTATCGAGTCATCTGAATGACTTGTCTATATGACTTTGAGTATCAAAAAATGTACAGATTATCTAAAAATCCTAATTTCCTAAAAGCCTCATTAAAAAAAAAAGTTGTGATTAAAGTCAAATTTTCTAGAAGATTGACTGAAATTTTTACAGTCATCTGAAGCTATAGTCATGTGCCATTTAATCACAAGGACTTGTTCTGAGAAATGCATGTTAGATGATTTCAGCTTTATGTAAATATGGTTAACGGGATTTACACACACGTAGACTATATAGTCTGCTACATACCTAGGCTATATGGTGTAGTCTATTGTCCCCGGCTACAAACTGTACAGCATGTTACTCTACTGAATACTGTAAGCAACTATAACACTATGATAAATATTTGTGTTCTAAGCACAGAAGGGGTAATGTGTTGTACTGTAGCATTAGGATGGTTATAATATCAGTAGGCAACAGGAATTTTTCAGCTCCATTATATTCTAAGGGACCATTTTCACATATGAAAGGGCATCCAAAAAAAAAAAAAACTATCTTTTGGAGAGCGGGTCCCTTTGTAGCAGGTTACCCCACTAGGTGAGTGTTCCAAGAACCCATTGGCATCAGTTAGCATTGTTGTGAGAGACTGCATTCAGCTTCAGTGAAATTTTTTTGGAGATTCTTTCAAGTGTTTGCCCATTTCATGCTGGGTGATTTATGAGTGCACCTGCCTACACCATGTAGAACGTTCAGCAGTTTTAGACCAAAAATGGCATCATCTCTGGCCCCACCCTCCTTATTCACTCAGTCTCACTCCAAGTGGTTTTATTTTTTTGTTTCCCCAGAAGAAAAAAGTTCTCAAAGGGAAACACTTTGCCCATGTGGAAGAGGTGAAACAAAAAAGCAGCAGAAGCACTAAAAAGCATCAAAACTGATGAGTTCAAAACTGTTTGGGGCAGTGCAAAAAGCGTATCAATAAGTGTACTGCATCAAATGGAGAGTACTTTGAAGTTGACTGAAGTTTAAACATATAAAAATAAATATAAACATACTAAAAAAATGAAGTTGATGAAGTTTAAACATATAAAAATAAAAAATAAATAAAAAAATAATTTGTTATAAATAAATTCCAGTATTTTTTAGAGTCCCCCCACATATACAGCCTGTTGTTGACCAAAACATTGTTAGGTAGCACTTGACTGCAGTAAGACATTATTTCAATTCACAGAGCTTTCTACCCCACTCCAGTATGCTGTGAAGAATCTATCAGCCCTGGGCAAGCCTTACGGATCCTAGGACAGGCCGCCCTGCCCACATCTGCTCACTTTCCATTTGAAGCAACTTTCTCCATCTATTTGTCTCAATGTGTCATATACTTATTATCATTTAGTCATTTTATAGGTGAGCCTTGATACACCAAAGATAGAAAAGAATTGTATTACTGGATGTCATCTGATATATTAGTCATTAAAGAGGCAGTGACAATCGTATTTTTACATAGCTAAATTATATGCCAGTAAAATTTTTAATATATAACATATCGATTATATAACATTAATATATAATAAAGAAATAGATCATATTTCAAGGATCTTTTGTTAATGCAAATTAGTAAAAAAGATAGAAAGACAAATATGAGTATAAAAGAAGTAAAGAGACCAACTATATTCATATATTCTTTTACTTTCTACACTTATCTTAAGAGAGATAATGAGGTACACATCATGCTTGCTCTACTCCACTCACAGTCTGAATTTTAAAGAGAGGAAAAAGCTAAATAATGTCATGCAACATATGATTATGATGACTAAAATAATAAGACACATAATTATGTGCAATATTTAAAAACAAACTGGTAACAACCTGCCAATATAACAGTAGCAAAGTCATAAAAAAGGAAAAAGACATATTTCCCCAGATGAGACAAACAGGCAGTATGAGGCCTCAGGTGGGTTTAAGTTAATATGATTATTTCCAGCAGGCAGCAAATTTCAGCTGTTTTCAATTCATCCAGATAGTACTAAGCAATTATTCTTTGTGTCACTCCATTATTGTCATCATGTTTTAGATTCTGTTTTCGAACTTAAAAATATCTATTGCATATCTGTGTGACAGAAAAGCTTAAACAAAGTACATTTGTACAAGATATACAGACAAAAATTTCAGAGTACTTCATTTGCCAAACCTCACTGGTCTCTGCTTTTATGGAGGTTATTTTTGATGTGAATGAAGTCAAAATTACCCTGAAGTAAGAGAAAAAGTTATGGACTTTTAAAAATATACACAAATAATGTGTTTTCTTTATGGAGATTCTACATTAATTCCAATGGTATTGACATTATTTAAGCAATTTAAGCATTTTAAACAAATAAATTTGTTAAGCAGCAATCTCATCATTAAGTTACGTTGTCTCCAAATTAATGACCAGAGTGACATGACTACCAAAACAGTTGTCTCAGTCTGTTTGAGCAGAGATAACAAAGTATTTTAGAATAGGTGGCTTATAAACAACATAAATTTATTTCTCACAGTTCTGGAGGCTGTCATGTCAAAGAACATGGTGCCAGCAGACTTGGTGTCTAGTGAGGGACTGCTTTCTGGTTCATAGGCAGTACTTTCTTGCTGTGTCCTCGAATGGTAGACGGGGCAAGAGATCTCTCTGGGATCTCTTTCATAAGGACACCAATCTCATTCTTGAAGGTTCTACCATCCTGGCTAATCACCTCCCTAAGGCCCCATCTCCTAATGCCATCACATTGGGGGTTAGAACTTCAACATATGAATTTGAGGGGCAGACATAAAGCATTCAGTCCATTGCAACAGTCAGTTCAATTTATGGCTGCATTAATACCAGAACAAAGCAGAGAAAACATTAGATAAATATCCCACTATTCACTAAGGGACATATGAGGGGGATCCAAAAAAACCCAAAATTTATTTTTAAAAAATTGTGTATTTATTTTTACATGTTAAAACTTCAGTCACCCTCAAAGTATTCTCCATTTGATGCAATACACCTACTGAGGTGCTTTTCCACTGTTCAAAACATTTTTTGAACTCATCAATTTTGATGCCTTTTAGTGCGTCTGCTGTTTTTTTGTTTCACCTCTTCCACATGGGCAAAATGTTCCCCTTTGAGAGTTTTTGTTGCATCTGGAAAAACAGAAAAATAGTCGCTTGGAGCAAGAGTAGGTGAATAGGGAAGGTGGGGTGGGGGGTCATGCTGTTTTTTGGTCAAAAACTGATTCAGTATGGTGTGGACAGGTGTGTTCATAACTCATCCATCATGAAATGGGCAAATGTGTTGAAAGAACCTCCAAAAAAAAAAAAAATCACTGAAGCTAAACATAGTCTCTCACAACAATGACAACACTGATGCCAATGGTTTCCTAGAACACTTACCTAGCGAGGGAACCTGTACAAGGGGCCAGACATCCAAAAAATGATTTAGGGTTTTTTTTGAGGGCCCCACTCATATAGAATGCCATAGAACATGGATGGTATTTTTTGGAAGATATATTAAAAATAGAAGGGGAAATGAAGGACAATGATGAAAACATAGGAAACTTTTTTTTTAAACCTTCATTTATTCACTTATTTCAACAACTTTGCTGAGGGCTAATCTTGATCTTAATGTTGAAACTTTTGAATTGTCTTGTGTTTCAAAGACCTATAAGAAATATTATTTCCTTTGAAAATGCTATCCTCACATTTAAGAATATAAATCTTGTATACTTAGCATATTCACCAAATGTTGATTTGAGCAATTATTATTACTTCCAATACAACTCTCATTAATATTTTTATTTGTTTGATGTGTATGTCTTGTAGGTGGTGGATAAGAGAAAGAAACAGAGACAGAGACAGAGAAAGACAGATAAGAGAGACCTTACTGATTTGGAGAAATTATAATATGCCTATATGATGTCATCAGATATTTTTCTACTTAGATCATTCAAATTACTGAACCTTTGCCTTAAAAAACAAAACAAACAAAACACAGAATACAAAGAGATTTGTGTGAGTGCAGCTACTTCTGCCTTCTTAAGAAGTTGACCAGGTTTATGGTCTTTGAAAGAACAACTGAGGTAACCATGCAATTATAATAAATTTAAACTTGTTTATGGTTTACCTATCTTCTCCTTCACACATCAACTTAATTCTGAATGGGTAGGGGAAGAGATCTGGGTTTGAGGACCACATTTATAAAAGCCCATAAACAAGAATTGTTGAAGGAATTCACTCTGGCTGAAGTATGGAATACGAAGAGGAATGGCCAGAGATAAAGTTAAACATGTAACCAAAGGACAGATAATAAGGACCTTGTAGGTCATGTTAAGGTGATTAGATTTTATTGTAAGGTTAATGGAGAATCCTTGAAAGATCTGAAGGAGGCTATGATTTACTTTGTAGTTAGATCATTCTGCTATTTGAAATGTGATAATGGACTTGGAAACACTACAAGCAACGAAACCAGTTAGGAAGCAATGGCATTAATCAGATGCAAAATCATTTTTAAAAGTTGATCATCAAAAATATACTCAAAAATCATTTTACATAAAAACTATGCCTAAACCATTACAATATAGAAAATGTTATTTTAAAGGCAAATCTTTAAGTGATGGAACCTAAAGCAAATTGCTTATAAGTAGCCGATATGTCAGTGTTGGTTCATACAGTATTTTTAAAAAATGATTTGCCAAACTTTAAAATTCAGAAAATCACACATACACACACACACACACACACACACACACACACACACACACACACACACAGATGTCTTGCTCCTCTAGATAACTGGAAGATGTGGAAAACCTGGGCCATTATTCCTGCATGGGAAAAATTGACTAAAGTTGGTTAGTGATTACACTCGATAAATAAAGTGGATATTCTCCAGTTTCTCAGAGTCCCCACAACTTTATAACTTTCTCACAAGCATGAATGCCTTCTGTTAGTTACAAGTGATCACCTCTATACTTTGTTCATCTATTTTACCTAGATGGCCTCTAGAGGCATTTGAATTTGAGACTTGTCTGTAAAAGGATATGTCAACATTTTACTCATTTTTAAAAATGACATTTTGTTTTCAGGAGAAAAACAGTGAGTGACAGAAACATAATATACTAGAGAGTTCTGAAGGAAATGTGTTCAAGGACATGAGAAAGTTAATAGAATAATAATCCACTATACCATCGATGAAAGAGTAATCCCAAGGCCTTTATGTTACTTGGTGTCACATATAACTTGGCAAAACTTTGGTCTTACAACAAAAGCAAATGTTGTCTCCCCAGGAAGAAAAAAAAGGTAATTTTTAAAAGTTTAATTTGGATTTACAACGTCTCAAAACTAACAAAATATAAAATTAGCTATTCATCAGCTAACTACCACATGTAAATGCTCTCCAGATACAATTATTTTAAAACTGATAGATTAAGAGAAAGAACAAAACACCCAAGATAAAAGCAGAAACACTTGCCATTCCTTATCACCAGAAAAGTATACTAAAATTCGTATTAATAATATTTTCAATTAAATCTAATAAGGAAATATAATTCCAAGAATATTAAAAGGAACTTATAGGATAATTGTTTTAAAAGTACTCCAATTAAAGATGAAAATGCATAATGCTTTCTTCTGGAAAAAGACTGCTTCAGTGACACAGTCAAGCAGTCACTTATGTAACATTTAATAATCTGTAGATGGTATATAAATAGCAACAACTGAAAAACACTTATAAATATAAATCTTAATTGAAGTATGCAACTTGTTCATTTCTTCTAACAAAAATATAGAAAATAAAACAAAAATTAATCTTCATATCACACCTACACTGAAAGCATATATTTTACTACATAAAAACATCATTAATTTAAAAAGTAATTATAGCAATAGAGCTTTTCACAATTAATTCCTAGCTAATATTGCATTTTAAAATGTTTTTTAAAACCTAAGAAATAATTCAACAATTGCAATAAATGCTGTCAAATAGTAAACGCTCAACTAATTTCTGGATTTTTCCAAAGTTCTTTTTTTTTCAGATTTCAAAAAAAAATCATTATTCTTTGTGTATATTTACAGAAATGACCTAAGTGTGATATCTGTTACCATTAAGCATCAAAATATGCCTTTCATGATTCTCTTCTAACTTTTATTGGTTAAAAAAAAAAAGAAATTCAGCAAAGCAGTCCTCTGTGTCATAAGGATTGTTCCAAAACTATAAATACCTATGATTTTAAGCAAAAGTGACATAAAAATAACCCACTTTTATTAAACAAAAGTATGTAGATCAATTTCTAACGTCTTTGTTGAATAAATAATTTCATAGGAAGGCTTTCAAATTAATCCAAATGAATTCTAACATACGTATTCAATGAAGTGATTTTCCCAGGGCAACTGTGAGAAATGAGTAGTCAGTTCCAGTCAGTTTCTAAAGGCCCTGTGAGCCCTTCCAAAATTAACTCTAGGTTAGTAAAGCAGAATGACCAGTTGTAATTTAAATGTTTACAGACAGAAGGTGAGTTATCATGTACTGATGTCGAAGTTGTAAGCACCTTTCTCCCCCCAAAAGCGGAGAAAGAGTCTTATTAGGTAGGTAGTATTTCTTTTCATACGTACAATGGTGAGTCTAGCTGATATCAAAACACGGAAGATGTTTTCGATATAATGACTGAATACCATGAACAAATAAAATTATTATCAGAATACTGAAACACGATGGGGAAAAACATGCTATCAATATTTTAGAGGTTCTCCTGAAAAATAACACATCTCTACGAAGAGAAAACAAAGGAAGAAGGCACAGAAAGCATGAAACACAAAATATATGTTTGTTTGCCAATGTAGTTGTAGATTTGTGTGAAAATTGATAATAAATATTCTATGGCATTCTGGTAGCAAAAGAGGAACTTGGGTGAACTTGCCATTTTTATCTCTATTTACCTTTTAGGTCACTTTTTTCTCTCTCTCTTTCTCTTCTACTCTACAACTTCTGTCTTTTATCTCTTTCTCTCTTGCCCAGGATTAAGGTTCACTGTTATCTAAGACTACTATTAGCACAACTAAAAGGTTCTTTCCTCTTCTGGGTATGTATTGAGACAATTTTCACACGAGCCTGAGAAAACCTTGAATCCCTGCTGTCAATGATGTTGCCCAAACACAATTCTATCATTCAACTCAATTAGATCCAATCTAAACTCTACCTGGCCTTTAAGGTTTTCCTCCAATAGGCATTTCTCTGATTTCAACCAGTTACTTTTCCAAAAAATGTCTTTAGTTTGAACAAAACACTATTTGTTCTATAAAAACTGATTTCACCTGATATAAAAGTTGCTCCAAGGGTTACAGCCTAGTCAAAGTGACAAATAAGCAATACAGAATATGCTAAGTCCCTTTAATAATGAAAACACACAGTAAGAGACAGAATATGAAATTCAGTAGTGACTATTTGCACAGTTTCACGTTAAAGACTTTAGATACACCATTTCATTTTATCCACAAGGTAGGCAATTTTGTCCTCATTTTTAAAAGTGAAGCTTTCTCAGCCGGGCTTGGTGGCTCAGCCTGTAATCCCACGCCTTTGGGAGGCTGAGGTGAGTGGATTGCCTGAGCCTGCGGGTTCGAGACTCGCCTGAGCAACTTGGCAAGACCTCATCTCCACAATAAATCAAAAATTAGCTGGGCATGGTAGCGCACGCCTGTAGTTCCAGCTACTCGGAAGGCTGAGGCACAAAGATCACCGGAGCCCAGCAGGTAGAGGCTGCAGTGGCCGGGAGCAGCTACTGCACTCCAGTCTGGGCAACAGAGTGAGACTCCATCTCAAAAAAAAAAAGTGAAGCTTTCTCAACACCACATAGCCAGTACTTGACAGAACAGAATTTGAAGAAACATTTTATTTTTTTTAAATTCCAAACCTATTCATGTCATTTGCTCACTTTTTAAATGGGGTTATCTGCTTGTTTCTTGCTGATTTGTTGTATTTGTAGATTCTGGACATTAGTCCTGTGTTAGACATGTAGTTTGCAAATAGCTTCTATTCTCTAGGTTGTCTATTTGCTCTAATGACTATTTATTTTTCTATGCAGAAGCTTTTTAGTTTAATTAAGTTCCATTTATTTTTGTTTTTATTGCATTTGCTTTTGAAGTTAGTCTTAAATTATTTGCCTAGGCTGATGTCCAGAAGAGTTTTTCTAGACATCTCTCAAAAGATACATACTCGGTAGCTCAGCCTGTAATCCCACACTTTGGGAAGCCGAGGTGAGTGGATTGCCTGAGTCTGCGGGTTCGAGACCCGCCTGGGCAACTTGGCGAGACCTCATCCCTACAATAAATCAAAAAATTAGCCGGGTGTGGTAGCACGCTCCTGTAGTTCCAGCTACTTGGAAGGCTGAGGTGGAAGGACTGCTGGAGCCCAGCTGGTCGAGGTTGCGATGGCCGGGAACGTGCCACTGTACTCCAGTCTGGGCGACAGAGTGAGACTTCAACTCAAAAAAAAAAAAAAAGATACACAATGGCCAGCAAGCATATGAAAAAATATTCAACATCACTAATCATCATGACGATACAAATTAAAGCCACAATGATGTACCATCTTACATCAGTCAGAATAGCCAATATTTTTAAAAATCATAAAACAACAGATGCTGGCATGGAAGCATCAAAAACGGAATGCACTGTTAGTGGAAGTGTAAATCAGTACAATTGATATGGACAGTTCTCAAAAGACTAAAAGTAGATCTACCATTTGATCTAGCAATCCCACTACTAGGTATCTACCCAAAGGAACAGAGGTTGCTACATTAAAAAAGACACCTGCACCCACTTGATTATCACAGCACAATTCACAATTACAAAGATGTGGAATCAACCTAACTGTCCAGCAACTGATCAGTGCATAATGAAAATGTGGTGTGTGTGTGTGTGTGTACACACACACACACACACACACACACACACACTCACTATGGAATACTATTCACTGTCAAAAGGAATGAAATAATGTCTTGCAGCAACTTGTATGGAATTGGAGTACAAGATCCTAAGTGAACTTCCTAATTCAGAAACAGAAAACCAAACACCACACGTTCTCACTTGTAAGCGAGAACTAAACTAAGGACCTGCAAAGACATAGAGAATGATCTATTGGACAGTGGAGATTCAGATGGGGACAAGAGAAGAGATGGAAAGACAAAAAAGACACCTATTGAGTATAATAGGTGGAAGTGCTGGGCCCACTTAGAGCCCAGATTTCTTTGCCACTACACAATGCAACTGTGCAACCAAAAACTATATGTGCCCCCTAAAGCTATTGAAATACATTTAAAAAGGAAAAAAATAATAAAATAAAATTCCAAACCTAGGATTTTACCTTTTAAAAGTCTTAAAAGAAGAGTGAGCATGAGCCCAACAGAAAAGACCAATCCTTTGCTTCTGCTGTGTTCATATCTTCTTATATACATTCAAACAAGTTAAAATGTAGATAATCCTCAGTTAGATTCATGGGCATAACAATATAGGCATTTCATATTTTGTGCCTTGAATTGGGAATTTCGTAATCCGGTTCATATTGCAGATATTTTTCATATGGTTCTTTACATTATTATTTTTTTCTTATGAAACATATATAATGTTGTTGCTCTGGCTCAAGACAATATAATACAGCAATAGCATCTGAATATCTAAACAGCCATCAAATCCTATGAGAATGATACATATTTTTAATTTTTAAAAATTAAAATAGAAAATTAAAAGGAAAAATATAAAGCATCATTTACAAAGGTATTGGGGTGAAACATGCACTACCTTAATAGTAGACAACAGAATCATTCTTACAGAGGATATTAATTTAGAAAAAAATTATTAATAATTCATTGGGGCCCAAGTAAGAAAAGATGGCCGGATATGTTAGGTTTCAATATAACCACAGCTATAGCTAAACTGCTTTGCATCACAAATGATCAATAATTTAAGGATGGATAAGTAGAGAAAAGACTGAGAAAGGAAAATGAGAGAAGAAAGAAGACATTAAAAGTACTGTATTGGACAAAGGCAGGGTATGAGGCTGAAGAAAGGGGCAAAATAATTTTGTTGGGGTAACGAAAGAATGTTCAAAAACAGGAATGTCTCATATTTTATGTGAAATTATATTACTATGCTACAGTACTGTCTCCAAACCCAGATATTTAATACAGTGGAATTTCATATGCCTTTTGTTAGTAGATTTTGCAAATGAAGATGCATTCAAATCTGGGACAATACAATGGAGAAAGAACTTAGCAAGCACAAGTGACAAGAGAATCTCAGAATTAAATTTCTTCAGAAAAAGCAAAATCTCACAGAAAGCAACTCTATTGACAATATGAAATACCTCTCTCACCCCTCCTCTGCAAGGGATTTTGTCATTCCAAAGGAATTATTTGGGGCTGTAGCAGATCTTACCAATATTTTGAAGAAAAAAAAAAAAAAAACCAGACCCATTCTAAGGAATATGTGACATTTTTTATGAAATTAGAAAGATTTCAATTATATAATTATAAAACTAACTATAATTGAAATATTGATATTCATTAAAAATAGATAAAATAAATTTGTGTGGTATAAGTAAGCAATAATTGAGTAAATAAATAAATAAGACAGGTAGTTGCTTACAACAGAATGAATTATCCAGAAACAGATGTAGGTATAGAAAAAAATATAAAATATCAGCATATCATTAGAAAGCATCCTTATTTTTTGGCACTGGACATCTTTATTCCAAAGAAATTGTAGGCTTCCACTGTAGTAAAGGTGAAGTAACAGACACTAGACTTATGTGCCTAGCTTAAACAAAAGGAAAAGGAAAAGAAAAATAACTGTATGAAAACATTGCTTTCAGGCAATAAACAACAGATAGCACTGAACTGTGACTCTGACAGAAAGAAGACAAGAAAAATTAATCCCCTATGATTGCCCAATTTGTTGCCTAGAGGTAGTTTCCTAGAGTCTGCATAAGAAAGAAAAAGCCATCCAGAGCTTGGCTGTCGCACTGATGTGAGAAGACAGACAACCAGGTTTGGGGAGGCCAAGAATCTGTGGGAAACGATACTGAGGATACCAGGGCTGTGCAGATAGAGGTATCTCTTAAAAATCTGCATGGAGGTCCATTCCACACATTAAATGACAACTGATCTGTCCATGTGTGAATAGAAATCACCTGAGACCAGGAAAGGATCATTGGAAAAGGGCAGGGTAAACAATTTTCAGATTTCCACAATTTAGAATAGAGAGATATCCACTATTTAGAATAGAGAGACATCAAAGAACCCGGGGGTACATTCAGAAGAGACCCCAGACAGTCATGCCTTAGTGATAACAGACAGAGAAAAACGACACATCATCTACAAAAACACAAAGAGGACAATTTCAGTCAACCTCTCAGCAGAAAACTATGAAAGACAATGGAACGTATTTAAAGCACTGAAACAACACAAAACAATAATACCACCTACTTAGAAATCTAAGTTCAACAAAAATATCTTTTAATAATTAAAGTAAATAAATATTTTTTCAGACAAACAAAAACTGAAAAATTATTTGCTACTACATAAGAAACAAAGTAAGTTATTGAGGTAGAAGTAAAATGATATAAATAGAAATTGCATCTCTACAAGATAATGGAGTTATGAAAATGGCAAATACACTGGTACATATAAAATATGATGATTTTTATTTTAATAACTAAAAGATAATTGTTTAAGGCAAAATAATAGTGCATTATAACAGGGTTTATAACACGCAGTACTAAAATTATAAAACAAAACAGAGAAGGGAAGAAAAATGGAAGTATACTTTTGTAAGAGTTTTACACCTTTACATGAAGTAGAATAACATTATTTGGTAGTGAACTTTGATAAGTTAAAAATCATGTTGTCAACTTTAAAGTAACAACCAAACAAATGAAACAAAAATGTAAAGATATTAGACAATGAGAATAAAATAGAATCATAAAATGTGTTCACATTATCTAAAAGAAAGAAAAACAAGGGTGAAAGTAACAAAAACAGATCAGAGAAATAGAAAAGAAACTAACATCGATTTAAACCCACACAGGAATAATCACATGGAACATAAATAGTCAGAATACTAATTAAAAGGAAGAGATTGTCAAAATGAATTTTTTAAAAATCATATAATATCTAACCACAAAAATACTTTAAATATGAAACAAAACATATTGAAAGAATTGAAAAAGAAAACATATAAGCACTAATCAAAAGAAAGTTGAGATTTCTATATTATTAGAAAAGAAGATGTGAGAACAAATAATATTAGCACAAGGAGAATAGTTACATAGTGGTAAAGAGATCAATTCATCAGAAGGACATACTAAGCCGGGCTTGTTGGCTCAGCCTGTAATCCCACGCCTTTGGGAGGCTGAGGTGAGTGGATTGCCTGAGCCCGCAGGTTCGAGACCTGCCTGGGCAACTTGGCAAGACCTCATCTCCACAAGAAATCAAAAATTAGCCGGGCGTGGTAGCACGCGCCTGTAGTTCCAGCTACTCAGAAGGCTCAGGCGGAAAGATCACCAGAGCCCAGCAGGTGGAGGCTGCGGTGGCTGGGAGCGGCCACTGCACTCCAGTCTGGGCGACAGAGTGAGACCCCAACCCCCCCCAAAAAAAGAAGAAGGACATACTAGCCTTAAAAGTTTATGCATTTAGTAAATGACCTTTAAATATGAAGCAAAACCCAACAGAACGTAAAGAGATTTTAAAAATATTAAAACTAGAAATTTCAACGTATCTTTCTCAGTGATATAACAAATAAAAATAAACTCAATACGTATACAGAACACTTAATACGGTTACCTGACTTGATCTAATTAACATTGTAGAACATTGTACATTTTATCAAGTACATGTGGAACAATCACCAAGATGGACCACATTCTTTCTGTCATAAAACAAACCTCAGTAAATTTATTTATTTTATTTTATTTTCTTGAGTAAGGAGATTTCTCAAAGAACTAAAAATTGAATTACCATTTGGCCCAGCAATCCCACTACTAGGGATTTACCCAAAGGAAAAGAAATCAAAATATAAAAAAGATACCTGTACACATATGTTCATTTAAGTATTATTCACAACAGCAAAATCAGGGAACCAATCTAAGTGTCCACTAACAATTGACTAGACAAACAAAATGTGGTATATATACACTATGGGACACTATGCAACCATAAAAAAAACAATGAAATCATGTCCTTTTCAGCAACATGAATGGGGTTGGAGATCATCTTCCTAAATAAACCAACTCAGAAACAGAAAACCAAACACAGCAGTTCTCACTCATATGTGGGATCTAAATGGCCACAAAGATGGAAATAATAGACACTGGGGACACCAATAAGGGGGGAGGCAAATAGGAAGGTTAGGGTTTGGAAATTACCTATGGGATAAAATTTTCACTGTCTGAGGAATGTGCCACCTGAGGCCAATCCCCACCACTATACAATATGTCCATGTAACAAACATGCATGTGTACCCACTGAATCTAAAATAAAAATGGGGAGGAGAACTGGACATAGGTAAAATAACAAAAAAATCCCTGATTTTTAAAAATAAGAAACTCGATTAAAATATGCAAAAAATTAATTAGAAAAGAATCACAGATACTTCAATGGAGATGTAAAAAAGGTAGAAAGAAAACCCCACTTATTTCTTTTTCAGCTCCAAGAACAACATCCCCTGAGGGCACACCACGGAATACCTAAGCTTCCTCAGAACATAATTTGAAAACATCTATTATAATAACTGAGACATTTCAAGCCAGTAAGGAAAGTTGTGCTATTCATTAAGGAGTACTTGCCACTGGAAATAAAACAAGTTAGACTTCTGCCTTAAGAATAAATTCCATGTAGATTAAACATTAAATATTTAAAACTAACAGAAAAAATTTAAATAATTAATCTTATAACTTTGTGTAGGAAAGGTTTTTATAAGTATGGCTCCAAAGCCAGAAACCAGAAATAAGGCCAAAACTAAGGAAAAGATTAATAAATAGTGAAGGAAAATATAAATAAAATAGAATGACAATTTAAGAAGACAAACCACAGTCCTGTGAGACAAATGATTATCTTTAATAAATAAAAGGAGTTATTAAATACCAACTAAAAACAGAACCATACTAATAAACAAAATGAGCAAGAAATATGAACAAGATATTCACAAAAGATGGTGCTATGGTTACTAAACATTTGAAAATATATTCGACATCACCAATTAATACAATGCTGGGATACCAAATTTTACTATCTAACTAAAGAATATACTTACTGTAAGAATGTGATAATGGTACACTTTCAAACACTGCTGGTGGAAGTATAAATTTACATCTTTCTAGAGAGTATTGTGTAATATATATCAAATGTCTAATTTTCTATCACTTTTATTTTTAAATTTTATTCTATAATCTGATAAATGTCTAAAGTTGTATTTATTTCAGAAATGTTTACATGGTGAAAAACTGTAAGTATTCCAAATGACCATCAATATCAGATGCTACAGACATACTCTGAAGCCATTAAAAATTAAGATGTAAACCAATAATTATTGACATAGAAAGATGTCCACAGCAAGTTGGTAGATAAAATAAGATCATATATTCAGTATAAACTAATTTTACATCTCCCACTCTTCTCTAAACACACTCCCATGCACACATACACACAGGTTCATACACACACACACACACACACACACACACACACAGAGATACACACATGGGTCTGAAAAGTATATATTAAAATATCAATACAATTAACCATGAGTGGTAAAATTAGGAAAAGTTTTATTTTATTCTTTATATTTTTCTATGTTATCTAAATTATGTCTATATAGTAAAAAAGATTTTTTTTTTTAAGTTGGAGTGTCACTCTGT
Organism: Carlito syrichta; assembly: GCF_000164805.1. NCBI lineage: Eukaryota > Metazoa > Chordata > Mammalia > Primates > Tarsiidae > Carlito > Carlito syrichta. The sequence goes on along the minus strand of NW_007246193.1, from coordinate 57,586 downwards.
TGTCCAGACTGGAGTGCCGTGGCCGCTCCCGGCCACCGCAGCCTCAACCTGCTGGTCTCCGGCGATCCTTCCACCTCAGCCTTCCAAGTAGCCAGAATTACAGGCATGCACCACCACGCCCGGCTGTTTTTCATGATTGATTGTAGAAATGAGGTCTCACTGCCCAGGCAGGTCTCGAACCCGCGAGTTCAGGCAATCCACTCACCTCAGCCTCCCAAAGGCGCAGGATTACAGGCTGAGCCTCCGAGCCCGGCTATAAAAAAGATTTTTAACTCAAACTTTAGTAAGACTATTTTACAATATAACTTCAAATTTCAAATTAGACAAAAGAATAAATTTGAAAGATTTTTAGAATTTAAAAAAATGAACTATAACTGGTCATCATAATCAATGTTTGCATAAAATACACTCTACAATGGTTCATTTAAAGCATAAGAATAAAATACTAGAAAAATATCTTGAGCATTTTTCTCTCGCATGAAGTGCTACTTAAGGACCTACTAACAGTGTCTTTCCACTACCCTCACCCCTGATGTTTTATGTTATAATGACTTTATATCTCCAATAAAAGATAGCATAGGTTTTAAGTTTCATTTCTTTGAAAATTATTTCTCAGCGGTCTTAAGAAAATAAAGTGGCACTGTGGTATGCATCGTATTTAAGAAAGGTAGATAACCTTGAATCTTAAGCCTTCTCTGACATTTTCTTGATCTTCACTAGCCAAGACCAAGGTAGAATGGTCTCATCTGCAAATTACTAAAAATAATCAGCTCTGATAAGTGACCTTGGATGAAGCAATGTTAAATTGGTCAGGAATTTTTTTTGAGGCATCACTATTATTAACCTGCAATTTTTTCATTTCACTCTGCCACTGATGCTTGGCAGGTTATAATTTTTCATTTTCACACTTGGATGAAACTCAGTGAAGTACAGATTATGGAGATAGTGGTGAAGAAATTTTACAATGGGATTTTCCCCCTCACTCCATAATATTAGGTTATAAAATGAACCTCTATTTGAGACAACTTATCAGCTAAAGATATATAAGACTGCTAAGATAACAGTAACGACCCACACCATATTTTCAGGGTTTTTTTGAATGTTGTCTCCTGTATACAGAGTAGATATTATGACCAATTTATGTACTTGGAAACATTTCCATTAGTGAAGATGTTTTGGACTGATATTCCTTTTGACAGTTTCATGTCTTCACAAGATAGAATATTGGAATTATAGAAAATGTCTGTGAAAGCTCTTCTCTATACAGAGGTGTCCAATGAAACGAATTGAAAGTAAACTTGCACTACTATTAATGATTAAGACTAGTCTTAGGTAAGCGTCAAGTTTTTTTGGTGCATCCTCTTTCCTTCTTTACCTCCATAAGACTAGTTCCAATGCCAGGAGTCTCCTCTGGTGAAATCCATCTATACCCACATTCTTTCACTATCTCCTTTCAGCAAGCTATTTCTGACCAGCATATAGGAGGCACTAAGTAATTGTCACTCCTTTAAGAAAGATAATATAAACAAACTCATTTTAAAAATAAAGATTACAATGAAGGGTACATAAATTGGGGGTTGAAACAATAAATGTGAAGAGTTTAAACAGACAGCTCGGATGGAGGCCTAGAGACCAGTCTCCTCTACTCGAAGGGACCTAAGGAATGCCCACTGAGTCTCCAATTCCCTTATCTTGATTCCACCAATAGCACTGAATTGCATTTAGGGCACTGTCTGAGTTTAATGCCAAACTAGAGACAACTACATCCTAGGAAAGCCATTAAGTATCCTCAGTGTATCATCTCATATTTCTTAAAGGAAAATCAAATTGCTACTCTCCCCTAGAACATCTGCATTTGAAGTATTGGATTTAACTACAGAATAAATATTTTATTCCCTAGAGAAAATTGAGTTGTATATTATTTTCCCACAGAAGATTATGATTACCTCACAATATAACTTTTATATGAAAGGAACTTTCAACTGATCTTTATTAGTTCAGTCACTGGCAAAATATGTAAGCAAACAGAAGAGCTGCATAGTTAAGAGGTCTCTTCTTAGTGACGTAGTCACCTAGAATGGAACAGATTATGTGCTTTGCAGCAACATCTTAGAGTAACATTTTAAGTGAAGTTCTAGAATAACATGCAAAAATTTAATTAACCATTACACTGAGATAAAGAAGGGCCTCTAAACCTTTTTTAAAATGGTAACAATATAATAGGAAATACACATATCTTCTTCATAAAGTGTATTTTATTAGAAGAACCCATGAAAGGAGTCATATTCTAATAAAAGAAAAATTCTAAGCCAAAACTTGAAAAATTTTTTTTGGAAAATTATTAAATTTTTAAAGAAAGCCTATTCTGTTGTTCTTATATTTAGAAGACAATTTAGTAAAATGTTTTCCATGTCCAGACAGTTTCATTTGTTCTAAACTGCATTCTTTTTAAAGCAGCATTTCTAGTATTAAGAGAAATAAGAACAAAACTCAGCCAGTAATTTTAAGCTTAAGTAGTGAAATTATTAAATTGTCATCCCCAAAAAATGTATTTTTGAAGAACCATAAGAAAATAGAGTTTGGACAATTACAATTTTATCTGTAAAGTAAAAGTAATCAAACCTCCAAAAATGAAGATTATCTGTATTAAGACAACACTGGCCAGGCATTACATTACAGGTTCACACCTGTAATCCCAGTTCTTTGGGAGGCCATGGAAGGAGAACTGCTTGAGTCCAAGAGTTCAAGACCAGCCTGGGCAACATAGCAAGATCTTGTCTCTACAAAAAAAATCAAAAAAATTAGCTGGGCACAGTGACATGCGCCTATAGCCCCAGATACTCGAAAAGCTGAACCTTCTGCAGGTTCTAACCAGGTTCCAGCCAGGAGGTTCTGCAGGTTCCAGCCAGGAGGTAGAGGCTGCAGTGAGCCATGATCATTCCACTGAGACTCTTGACTCAAACCCCACCCTCCAAAAAAAAGAAAAGATAAAAGAAAAAGAGAAAATTAATACCAAAGTAAGTAAAATAAATATAAGAATATAGTACAAATCTGTGAAACAGAAAATGTAAGACAATATAAAAATTCAATGTAAAATGTTCTCAGCACATTAGGAATAGAAGAAACCATCTTCAATCTGAAAATGGCACTTAAAAAAACAGCATCCATTTAACATCCTTTGTAACAGCAAAAGAATAAATATTTTCCTCCTAAGATTTGAAACAATGCAGAGATTACATGGTGGTTCTAGTCAGAGAATTGTGTAGGGGGGGTGTGTGTGTATGAAGGGGGTATGTAAAAGGAATAAGAAAATTTAAATAGAAACTCCACTAAAATAGATACAGTAGCTCCCCTTATCCATGAAATGTATGATCCAAGACCCCCAGTGGATTCCTGAGGCCTCAAATAACAGCAAACCATAAATATACTATGCTTTTTCCTATACATACATATGTATGATAAGGTTTAATATACAAATTAGGCACAGTAAGAGATCAAAACAATAATAAACTAGAGTGATTATATTAATGTACTATAATAAAAGTTATGTGAATGTGTTTTCCCTCTCTCTCCCTATCTCTGCTTGTTTCTCTCCCTTTCTCCCTCCCTCTCTCCCCTCTTTCTCCTTCTCTCTTTCAAAATATCTTACTGCCTTACTATATTGGAGTCATCCTTCTGCTTGTTGACCTCAGGTTACTGAAACCACAGAAACTACACATAAGGGGGGACTACAATATATGGATAATAACATGTTTAACATCATTAATCCTTACAGAAACACATTAAAATCACAAAGGTATACCATAACACCACTATTAGAATAGTTAAATTTAAACAGACAGATCATAGGACGTGTTAGCAAGAACATGAAGAACCAAGATTAGAATGCAAATAATATAACCACTTTGGAAAATAGTTTGACAGGTTTTATTGTTGTTGTTGTCAAACATACATATATACCCATATATATCATGCAATCCAGCCATTCCATTCTTAGGTATTTTTCCAAGAGAAGTAGACGCATAGGTCCATACACAATCTTATATTAATGCAAGAATGTTCGTAGCAGCTTTATTTATAAGAACCCCAAACTGGAAAATCAGAAATATTTATCATAAAAGGAACACATAAGCAAATTATAACCTATCCATACAATGGAATACTACTCCACAAAAATTTAAATAAAGTATTAATACATAAAGACACACAAGAATCTCAAAACTCAAGAAGCTTTAAAGAGTATACACTATATCATTTTGTTTATATAAAACCACAGAAATAAAAACTAACAAATAATGAAATAAAATAGATCAGTTGTTGCCTGGGAGTTGAGAACAGGGGCAGGAGAAAGGGATTACAAAGAGGCATCAGGAAATCTAGGGGGATGAAGTACATGTTCACTAAACTGACTGTGGCAGAGATGGTTTCCTGGTTGTAAACATATGTCAAAACACCATAAATTAGATTAAACATATTACTTTAATGTATGTCAACTATACCTACACAAAGCTGTTAAAAATAGGAAAAAATAAATAAGGATTCTAAAATGTTAGAATTTATTGATTTTCACTTAACCCATTTAACATGTTTATGTTGAAAATATTTTATTAATTTTCTTTCCAAAGATACTACTTATCAGGGTTATCTTTCAGTTTTTGATATTAAAGACTTTACTACTGACAAATGCTAAAATTAAATATAATGTCACATCCTTTAAGTTCTCGAACTCAAAATCATCACAAGCAATCAACAAGGAATGGAACTATCATTTATTCACTCAAAATATTTATTGAGTGCTACAGTCTGTGCCAGTTTCAAAAGATAAATAAGACTGAGTTCCCACCACCAAAAAGTCATGGAGGAAGATAATATTCAAAAGATGTGGCAATTACAATAATAGAGAAATGTAGAAAATGTGATCAAGGCATAATGTGACCAAGGAAGAGGCATACCTAAGGAGTTGGGGGGCAGGAAATATAATAAAGGATAAGTGAGTGAAATCTTTCTAAAGGAAGAGATGTCTAAGCTAAGTGTAAAGTAGTAATGTTACAATAAGATGATGACGAAAAAGCTCTTCCTTCTGACCCCACTAACATAAATTCCAGAACTGCACAAATTTTAATATGAATATACAATATAGGTGAATATACAATAGGTGAATATACAATAGGTGATTATAGGTGAATATACAATATTTAATAGGTGAATATACAATAACAATACCCCTTCATCATTAAAAAGGGATGATTGTGAAAATTTTATCATCTATACTTTGCACGTCTAAAGTCTGCATATAATATATACCTTAAAAATATTAAAATATTTAAAAAATAATTGATAAGCAAATGCTAAGAGACTGTAGATAAGAATCCAAAGGTACAGAGTTTTGTAAATACAGTAACTAGTTAAATAGGCAATTATGTTTCTCACTGATGAGCAAATAGTGGAACAAGTAAATAACAAGACTAGGACAGAGAGTGTATCAGAATGCTAGCTACCTTATTATTTGTATCACTTAAAATGAGTTAATTAGCGTACTAATGAACACATTCAATCTATATTTCATTGCTGATAACCTCATTTTTAACTTCTTGAAATGTTACAGCCCTCAAGGAGTTTCACAGGAATTGTGGAGGTTATGAAGGTAGAAAGGAATAGTTAAGGAGGTTTTCTAACATAGTTTGAGTTCAGTGTTAATTAATTATTCTATTATTGTAGTATCCATCAGAGTAATAGGACTGTGGTTTGTCCATCAAGGTCAAAGATAGTGACAAGGTAAAACAGGAACTTTATAATTTAACAGTTATATCAAGATACTTAAAAGATTAATAATTTCAACCTTGAGTATTAAACAGATCATAACATAGATGGCCAAAGAGGCCTACCCTTTACTCAGTTCTTTTGTATACATACAAAAATATATACTTACATATATACAGACATATATACATACATACATATGTACAGATATATATACATACATACATATACATACAAAAATATATACTTATATACATACAGACATATACATACATACATACATACATATGTATATACATACATACATATATACAGGCATACATATACAACATAAGCTGGCATCAGTGAACACATGTATTTAACTTTTAGAAATAACTCACTGCTCTATAATCTAGGCAAAGGAAAAGTTAGCTCCTACAGTTATGATCATGAAAATATCCAAGAAATGAGCCAAAAACATTATCAACTGTTAACGCCAACAAAAAGCGAGCCAAAGCACTAACAGAAGTTATATTTTCTCCTTGGCATATTCAGTTCTTTGAGATGTTTCTAATGCTTTCATAGTAGATAAAACAGGAAAATTTCGGGGTAATATAGATAGCATGTGCATAGACTGAGCTGGGAAATACTGAGGCATGCTTAATGAGGTCATGGAATACATCGACACAGCTGGCCCGCTGCTCATTCTTTAGCCACCCTAGAAGAGCCAGAGGTGCCTCACCTAGAGCAACAGCCAAGCCAAAAGAAAGTTGTCATTGAAGTTCAAGAGTACAGACATCAATCAGAAAATTTTAGAGCTAGAAAGTCCCTAGAAGTCATGTAGTTCTGTGTACACAAATCCATAGGGCTGTTGCATTTCAGTGGTTTTATGAACTTCCTGAAATTATAAGCAAAGTTTTGTGTATGCGTGTATAAAAACACTGATCCAATCCAGTCACTCATTTAATGGAGGGAAACCAGTTTCACTAAAACTGAACCACAGCTCACTGGTACTAAATTAGAAGTAGAATCTCTCGAGTTCCAACTTTTTATGTACGTATGTATGTATGTATGTATGTATGTATTTATTTTTGCTATCACACCAAGAAGTCTCCTGTTAAATATTAAAAATTTTACCTGTGGCAGAAAAAGACATACCACTGGGATTCCTAATCCCTGATTTCCTAAGCAATTCAGTATTTCCTGTGTCACCTCTCAATAAGGTCCTTTCCTTTTGAAAGTTCTAAACATAACCTGTGTGCTGTCTGTGGTCTGGCAGCCCTTGTACCTGAAACAACACCCAACACGAGTAGTTCATGCCCTAGTACTATCTCAGTAATCAAGAGTTGCCACAAGACCCAAGGGAAAAATTAGAGTATGTAAAAAGGTATTGAGAATATAAGTGTTCAAGAACAGGGCTATTTAGTTACTCACAGAGTTTAGTAATAGTTGACGCCCATTAAATGTTTGTTGAACTGAAATGAAGTGGCATATAAACCATCTAACAAACCATCATCCTGACCATTCCCAAATAAGGAAGAATTATTGCCCAAGAATTGCTGCCCTTATGAATGCAATAAGGCTATTTTTTGATACAGGATTTCCTTAACCAACTCCACATACATGTATTGCTCAGTCTTTCAGTTGTTCCAAATGGCTCTGAATTTACAAATAGATGGCAGGACTTTCCTATATTCAATAAATTAATGTGAGACTCTCAGTGTTGCTGTTATAAAAAAAGAATCTCTACAGTAAAATATTTTGGCTAATATGAATATCTTATCAAATTAATAACACCATTAGATTTCACTTTCAGATGGTTTAACAGTGATCTTTGAGGTCTAACAACATATTGTTAGCTGGGGCAAGCTGCCATTGGACTGAACATAAATTTGTACAAAGCAAATTGCTCATCTCAAAATTCCATAGTTACTTCAAACGCACCATGCTCAAGTCTAAATAATGTGCTTTCATCTGTAAACCCTTCTTCTTTTTCTATTGTAATTAGCAGTATTATAATCCATTTCCCTAATCTAAAAAGCTTATTGAACTTTGCTCTCCCTTATCCAAACACCCAATGAATAAGGATATTCAATCATATATATCTCACAAATAAGTATCAAGTTCATGTCTTCCTCTTTTTTCTATAGCCATTACTTTGCTATAGGTTTCCATCATGAAGTTTCCCTACTTTTAGTTGCTCCCCATTACAGTTGTTTTCTTTAGATGACATCAAAATTAATGTTCTAAAAAGTAAATCTCATCATTTCTCACTCCTGCTTACAACCTATCAGTGACTTCCTACTGCGTTCAAGTAAACCCAAGTAAACCCATATTTTTATCTTAAAAGACAAGTCTTTCTGTTCTCATCTCCAGCAAACATTAACATCTCCCAACAAGCTCCTTAAACCTCCTGCCTCAGAGCCTTGTCAAGGTTCCCAGCCTTGATTTTTTTTATTCCCTTAACTTTTAGCACATACTCTACCCACTCCATGAAATACCCTCTCTGATACTTTCATCACTTGGCATGGGAGATATTTCTTTTAAGGCTTAAAAATGCTTCAAGGGCTGCAAAACACCTTTCTGTCTATCCTATATGAAGTTAACACTTTGTTCTCTAGCCTAGCATACTTTGTCCATATCTCATTTTTCAAACAGTATTTTAATGATTTAATTGTTCATCGCTTTCATTAGAAGCTGATCTCTTTAATGAAATAGACTATACCAAATCTAATTTTGTGCCCTCAGCACCTACCAAAATGCTTAACACTTAATGAACATAAATGTTGGTTGAGATAACAAGTGAATGAATGAATGAAAAAATATGAAAGAACTAGGTTCCCTTTTCTATTGTTTATATAGTCAGATATTATATGATTTTTTTTTTTTTTCCTTTTACTTTCTGGGCCTCTCGGAATATATTTGTTGCTAAATGTCCTATATTCAGTTAAATAAAACTCAAGGCTACTATAATGAAGTACCACACACTGGTGGCTTAAACCACAGAAATTTATTTTCTAATTATTCTGGAAGCAAGAAGTCCAAGATCAGGGTTGGTTCCTTCTGAGAACCATATGGAAGAATCTGTTCCAGGTCTCTCTCAACTAGATGGCTATCTTTTCCCTGTATCTTTACGTCATGTTCCCTCTTTACAACATCCGAATTTCTTTTTAGTAAATATACCAGTCATATTGGATTAGGGCCCGATCTAATAACATCATTTTAATGTAATCATCCCTAATACAGACCCTATCTCCAAATAAAGTGACATTATAAAGTACTGGGAGTTAGGACTTCAACATGAATGCACTGGGAGGGGATATCATTCAGCCCATAACACCTTACTCAAATAAAAAGCTGTGTTATAGTAATGTTTTTCAAAATTTTCAGAGTGTTTCTAAAAATGATACAGATTTTTCAGAATATTCGTATTACCCTTAAAACATTGCATACAAAAAATCCCTAATGTCTCTAACAGTGGTTTTGAAATACAACCTTTTCATCAAAGTTAGCACTAGGAACCAGAGCTAAATAAGAATAACTGGATTGATTTTAGTCCTGGCTCAGGCATTAACCATAGAATTTGCTCTGGGCACAGTAGTTAAATAATCTGTGCTTCAGTTCTTCACTTGGAAAAGGAAAGCAGTTGGACTGACTCCCTCTGCAATATCACAAGATCAAAGACTCTGATTCAACTTTGTCTTATTTTGTCATAGCAATTGGTACTGTTGGAAGTGACCTAGAAATAACACAAGAGCATTTATTTAAATGAAGAAATTAATACATATTCAGTTGAGTTTAACAATGTTTACACAGCTGAAAACCATGAACATTCTAGACTCAGATAAATTTCACCCACTCTCTGAAGACACTGTTTTTGGAATTATAAATGCATGTGGATGTCATTTTCAGCACAAAAAAACCTTATATTCATCAAGGTTAAATACTCCAGTAGTCACTGTTTTCTGAAATACTAGTGACAAAAAAATAGAATCTATCACAACAGGTTATAGGATTTTATATATGTTAATTTATAGCAATTCTCATTGAATTTTATGATAAAATTCAAAGCATCTAATTGTTCGCCTACCAAATGATGTCCAGGTACTCTGAACTAGTAAATTTAAAAAGCCACACAACACATACTGTATCTATTTTTTAAACTATCAAGTGACAACAGAATAAAAACAGTAAAATTATCTTTATTGATACAGTAAAAACAAACATGCACTTGAAAAAGAGTTCATTTCTCTTGACAGGGTGGTTTTATCATTTAGAAATACAGAGCTTGATAAGTAATGGTTCTGGGGAAAAGCATTGAAAGAGAATGACTCATATAAGGATTTCCTTTGAGAAGTAATCAGAGAATATTACAACACAAGATGTAGGATATGTTAGAAAAATCTGAAGCAACATCAATACTGGGGGAGGGAAGTCAATATTTCACAAGACTGTTTAGAGCACAAAGAATTTCTTAGAAGGGTCATCGATGGTTAAATTACCAGCTGAGACTAATTCTCGAGGATTAACACAATATAGTAAATTGATATTAATTTATTTAAACATATAGTTGACATTAGAGAACAAGTGAGCTGACATCAAAAAGCTTCAATGTCCAACATTGGCAATGATGATGATAAATTATTCACACAGTACTATCAACATGAAACAAGAAAAGGATAAAACGTGTGTGTTTTTTTAAATAGTTATGTGAATGTTAACAGCTTCAGTCTAAGATGAAGTTTTCACTACCTGACACATTTAAGATTTACAAATTTTGCTCGGACTGCTCCTGCTCTGGATAGTCAAAAGATACCATGGAGTATGATGCAGATGGCCAAATCATCATGACCTGCAGTTATCACTTTCTTTGGTTTGCTTTTTTTTTTTTTGAAAGGAGGATTTATTGAGAGGACAGAAAAGCTCCCAGAGTGGAAGGGGAACTGAGGTGGTTGCACTCACTTTCAGTAACTGACATATAATGGTGATCATACAACTGAACAAAGAACACCAGCGATATTAATACAGGTTATGGTGATGTGAGGTTTATAGTGCAATTTCTGAGAGTATATTGTTAATCCAAAATTGATAAAGCAACTTTTCCATTTAAGAAGCACCCCATTCTGGAGTAATTTATTGTAGAATGGTGCCCAAATGTTCTTATATGGCTGATGCACTACTTATGGCTAAGTTGTCCTGGAGAATGGCTTTCTCATTTTTGCTGACAATAGCTCTGGATGATATAAGTACTTTATATATCTATAAAATACTATCAAAGTATATATCTCTCACTTCCATTCCAAAATGCAAACCCCAATGCAAACTTTAAGATTGAAGGTGGTACTGAATATTTTATAAATATGAGCCTCAAGTACAAAGAAATTAACTAGCCAGTTTAACTTGCTAGTCAGGAAATAGAAACCCATCAACTTTCACTTCACCCAATAAGACATCCAAAAAAAGGTTTTCAAAGGAGTGCTCTTAGGAGAGAAAGGCTCTTTCCATCTAGAAGAAGAACTGAAATCACCCTTACTTGTTTAATTCATTGCATTATTTTCATTTCATCTAAGATTTTCCTCTTTTATGCGCTCCATTTGTTTTGAAAGTTATAGGATGCTGTTTTCAACTAAAATCGAAACCAGAGGTTCTTGACTTTTTCAAAAAGATACGCAGATATAATTCACATACAGTAAAATTCATTTGAACTATGACTCAATAGTTTTTAGTCTATTCACAGAGTTGGAAAAACCACACAATCAACTTTAGAACATTTTCATTCTTCCAAAAATCGGCTCCGTAGCCATTATCAGTCACTCTTATTTTCCCATTTACTAGCCCAATGTAATCTATTTTCTGTCTCTGTAGATTTACCAATTCTGGATGTTTCATATAAATGGAATCACAAAATACGTGGTCTTTTGTGACTGCACCATGTTTTTAAGGTTCATCCATGTTGTAATATGCATCAATACTGCATTCTTTTTATTGTACAGATAGATCGTATTTTCTTTATCCATTCATTCATCAGTTGATGGACAACTCTATTGCTTCTCTTTTTTGGCTATTATGAATAATGCTGCTATGGATATTAATGTACAAGACTTCGTGAGGATATATGTTTTAATTTCATTTTGAATATATAGCTAGCAGTGGAATTGCTGGGTCATATAGTATGTCCATGATTAACGATTTGAGAAACTGCCCAATTGTTTCCCAAAACAGATGTACCAGTTTACATTTCCCTCATCAATGAAGGGTTGCAATTTCTCTATATCTTCACCAACACTTGCTATTATCTGATTTTTTTAATGCAATTCATAGTGAAGTCTTTTGATAGTCTCATTTTAGTAGACTGGACACAGCTGAGGAAAGAATCTCTGAACTTGAGGATATCTCAACAGAAACTTTCCAAACTGAAAAAAAAAAAGAGAAAAAAAGAATTTTTTTAAAAATCCAAAAACTATAAAAGTTCTACTTTTGTTTACTATCAGATAACTACAAAAGTTATTAATACATATAATAGGAATGCCAGAAGGAAAAAAAAAGAAGAAATATCTGAAATAATAAACATTGAGAATTTATACAAACTAATGTCAGACACCAAGCCATAAATCTAGGAAGCTTAGAGACAGCAAGCAGGATAAATGCCAAAAAAACCCAGCAACAACAACAACAAAAAACTACACCTAGGCATATCATTTTCAAACTACAGAAAATCAAAGATAAAGAAAAAAATCATAGTGAGGCTGGGCACTTTTTCATATGCCTGTTAGCTGCAAAAAAAAAAAGGAAAAAGAAGTTAGGGGAATGAGGGAACACCTTAGCTATAAAGGAACCAAGATAAGAATTATATCTCACTCCTCCTCAGAAACCTTGTAAGGAAGAAAAGAATGGAGACAGATAACTTACGGTCTTGAGAGATAACAAACAAACATCCATCTAGAATTCTACACCTTGCCAAATTTGCCTTCAGAGGTAAAGCATAACACATTCTCAAGCAAACAAAAATGAAGAAAATTTGTTGCCGGTAGATCTGCCTTCCAAAAAGTATTTTTAGCAAGTTATATAACAGAAACTCATAAGGTTCTGACAACCTGTGAAGTAGTATAATGGTAGTTGAAAGAGGACTTGTACTAGTTGTAAATGTATACAATCATACACTACATAAAAATATTTCTGTCAATGAACCACATATACGACAATGGTTCCATAAGATTATAATGGAGTGCAAAAGTTCGTATTACCTAGTAATATCAAAGCTGTTCTAATGTTGTAGTACAAAACATTATGAGTTCTATATTTAGCTATGTTTAGATACATAAATACATACCATTGTGTTACAATTGCCTATAGTATTCAGTACAGTAACAGGTTTATAGTCTAGAAGCAATAGGCTTTACCATAAAGTCTAGGTGTGTAGTAGGCTATACCATCTATTTTTCTGTAAGTACACTCTCTGATGTTCACACAATGACAAAATCACCTAATGATTTCTCAAAGTGCACATCATTCAGCAATGCATGACAGTATTACAAAATCTGGGGCAACCACAAAGAAAGAAAGTTTTAAAAAAGAAGTACAACTATAAGGTAAAGAAAGCAGACAAAATGGAATTATAAAATGACCAGATAAAACCACAAAAGGTAGGAGGAAAATATGAATGACAAAAATAAGAACAAATATCAGGGTAATAATAGAAGACAATAAAAAGTATGGCAGTTATTAATCCAACCATATCAACGATCACTTTGACTATCAATAGTCTAAATACAAAAATTAAAAGACAGATGTTGTCAGAGTGAACCAAGACAAGACCCAACTATGTGTTGTCTGCAAGAAACCTACTTAAAACATAAAGACACCTAGAGATGAAAAGTAAATGGATGAAGAAAGCTATACCACATAAATAACAACCAAAGGAAAAAGTAGCTATGTTAATTTCAAATAGAGTTGATCTCAGAGAGCAAGGAAAATTATTAGGTATAAAGAATGTATTATTACATAAAGATAAAAAGGTCAATTCTACAAAAAGACATAATAACCCTCAATGTGTATGCAACCTAACAACACAGTGTCAAATTATGAGAGGCAAAAAGTGAGAATACTGCAAGAAGAAACAGATGAACCTGTTATTCAGTGGAGACTTCAACACTCCTTTATCAACAATGGACAGCTGCACAGGCAAAGAATCAGTAAGGACACCATTTATCTTAATACCACCATCAATCAACTGGATATCATTGTTATTTGTAGACTACTTCATCCAAAAACAGAAGAATACATATTCTTCTCAAACTCACATGGAACATTCATCAAGACAGGCCACATTCTGGGCTACCTTAACAAATTTAAAAGAATAGAAATCATATAAGGTCTGCAGATATAATTAGTTAAACTAGAAATTAATAAGAGAAAATAGATGGAAATCTAAAAATACTTGGAGAAGTAATACCGCACCTGTTAAATGACACATAAGTCAAAAAATAAATCACAAGAGGAATTAATAATTTTGGCCAACTGATTTTTAGAAAAGATGCCAAGAACACACAATGGGGAATAGACAGTCTTTTCAACAAATGGAGTTGGAAGAACTGGATATCTACATGCAGAAGAAAAAAATGTGACTTATATTTCCCACTATATATAAAAACCAACTCAGAACTAATTAAAATAGACAGGTGTGGTGGTATTCACCTGTAGGTAGTCTCAGCTACTTGGGAGACTAAGGTAGGAGGACTGCCTGATCCCAGGAGTTTAAGACTGCAGTAAGCTATATGCTCACACCACTGCACACTAGCCTGGGTGACAGAGCAAGACTTCGGGTCCAAAGAAAATCTGTTTTTAATTTTTAAAAATTGATTAAAGGCTTAGGTGTAATACTCAAATATGTAAAACTATTAAAAGAAAGTGTTACATCAGTGTGGGCAATGATTATTTAGATATGAACCTAAAAGCACAAGCAGCACATAAAAAAGAGGCAAATTACACTAAAAAGCTCTGGCAGAGTCAAGAAACCAATCAACATAGTAAAGAGACAACCTACAAAATGGAAGAAAATATTTGCAATCCATAACCTGATAAAGGGTTAATACCCAAAATGTGTAAGGAACTGAAATCAACTCAATAGTAAAAAAAAAATGACTCAATTCAAAAATAAGCAAAGGCTCTCAATAGATATTTCTAAAAAGAAGACATACAATTGACTAATAAATATTTTTTAAATGCTCAATATTACTAATCATCACAAAAGCCAAATTAAAGCCACAATCAAATTGTACTGTATTCTTGAAAACTGCTAAAAGAGTAGATTTTAAGGTAATGCATATTAATTAGCTCACCCATTGCATAAAGTATACATATTTCAAAAGAACGTGGTTTACATTATAAATATGTACACACTTTTTGTCAACTAAAAAATAATAAAATAGGCCCAGAAGGCAAGGTTAAAGAGGGTTGTCATTAGAGTCTGAGTGGTAGATAGACTTTGGGTCTACTGTTCACTTTGGACTAATTCCACCCCCTCTTCAAGCCTCAGTCTTCCCTTATCTAAAATGAACAGCTTTCTCTTAAACTGGATGATCTCTACATTTATTCCAGCTCTAGACATTCTGCATAGGCTGTGCCTCTCCTCTCCTTCATTAGTTGAATGTGACCTAGTCTTCCATGTGTAACCTACATGTTGCTTCTTCAGAGGAGTTTTCTCACATCCCTCGCCACAAACCAACCCTCAGTAGACTCTGTCCCTTCCCTGTACACCATTTTTCACAGTTGGCAATTACATACTTACAGGAGTTTGAATTGATGGGTCCCCTCCTAGAATACAATCTCCATGAGGGCAAAGTCTTCTCTGTTTAACTCAGCGCTGCAACCTCAATGCTTTACAAGGTTTCTGGCACATACTTGAATAAATGAATGAGAAAACTCATAGAGGGAGAACACGGGCATTTTAGCATTCTTACAGAAAAATCCAACCTAGCTGGATACTGCCTGGCTGTGTGACCTTGGTTCCCTCTGTGTCTTATTTTTATTATCTCTAAACTAGGAATGAGAATGGTATCTACCTAGAGAGTAACTGTGAGAGTTAGATGCCTAGCTCATAGTGAGGTCTCCAAAAGTAATTCTTATTTATAAATACCCTCTCTTCTTTCTTCCTCTACTTCACCTTTTAAGTGTAAAATGTTTTGACAGAGGCCCAAGTATATTTCAGTATTTAGTCAATGATTTTCAATATTGTTCAAAATATGTAATGAAAATATTCATTAAAAGTTTCAATCAAGCCGGGCTCAGTGGCTCAGCCTGTAATCCCGTGCCTTTGGGAGGCTGAGGTGAGTGGATTGCCTGAGCCCGCCTGGGCAGCGAGACCTCATCTCTACAATAAATCAAAAAATCAGCCTGGCATGGTAGCTTGTGCCTGTAATTCCGGCTACTCAGAAGGCTGAGGCGGAAGGATCGCTGGAGCTCAGCAGGTGAGGCTGCGGTGACCGGGAGAGGCCACTGCACTCCAGTCTGGGCGACCGACTGAGACTCCAACTCAAAAAAAAAAGTTTCAATCATATAAAATTATTTATATTCAACCATTTTTGAGCTCCAAAAATGGCAATTTCATGTGATTTAATCTAATAGTTTAAAAAATAATATAGCACCAAAAATCTCAAAAGGAAAGAGAGAAATCCCCTCTCCTAAAAAATTATTTTGAATTAAATGAAAATAAAAACACAACTTATCAATATTTGTGACATTCAGTGAAAACAATGCTTAAAAACTTGTGGCACTGAATATCTATATTAGAAAAAAGAACGATCTCAAATCAGTTATCTAAGCTGCCACTCTAGGCTATTAGAAAAAGAAAAGTATATTAAATCCAAAGTAAATAGAAGAAAATAAGTAATAAAACTTAGAGTGGAAATCAATGAAACCAAAACAAGAAATCAATAGAAAAATCAACAAAACTAAAAAAGCTGGTTCTTAGAAATGATCAATAAAATCAATAAGCCTCTAGCAAGCTAATTCAGAAAAAAAAGAGAGAGGACATAAATTACTTATACCAAAAATGAGAAAAAGAACATCACAATAGATTCCATGGACATTAAAAGGATAATAAAGGAATACTATGAACCACTCTATGCTCAAAAATTTGATAACCTAGATGAAAGGACCAATTACTTGAAAGACCCAATCTTCCAAAACTCCCATGAGAAGAAACAGACAATATGAATAGCCCTATATTTATATAACCAATAACCTTCCAAAACAAAAAAGTACAGGTCCAGAGGGATTTGCTGATGAATTCTACCAAACATTAAAGGAAGAAATTTTATCAGTACTCTGTGATCTCTTCGAGAAGATAGAAGCACAGAGAATACTTACTGTTAATAACTCATTCTACAAGATCAACATCACCTTAATACCAAAACCAGAAAAACACCAGTACAAGAAAACTGCAGAACAATGTCTCACGTGAACACACATGCAAAAATCCTCATCAAAATATAGCAAATCAAATCCAACAATGTGTTAAAATAATTATATACCACAACCAAGTGGGATTTACTCCAGGTATGCAAGGTTAGTTCAACATTCAAAATCAATTAATGTAATCCATTACATCCACAGGTTAAAAAGGAAAAAGCACATGATTGTAACAATAGATGCAGAAAAAGTACTTGACAAAATCTTACACTCTCATTAAGAAAAACTCAGTAAACTGGAAATAGGAAAAAAATTCCTCAACTTGATAAAGAATATTTGCAAAACACCTACAGCTAACATTAAACTTAATAATAAAAATTTGAAGATTTCCCTCTAAAATCAGGAAAAGGCTAGGATGTCCCCTCTCACCACTGTTTTTCAATACTGTACTGGAAGTCCTCACTAATGCAATAAGACAAGAAAATGAAATATAAGATATACTGATTGGAAAGGAAGATAAAACTGTCTTTTGTTCATAGATGACTTGATTGGCTATGTAGAAAATCTGAAGAAACTGACAAAAACATTTTGCGCTAATAAGCAACTATAGCAAGGTTGCAGGATACAAGACTAATATAAAAACATCAATTACTTTCCTATATGCCAGCAATGAATAAGTAGAATTTGAAATTAAAAATACATTACCATTTATATTAGCACCCCAAACAATGAAATACTTAGATTTAAATCTAAAAACTATATACATCCATATGAGAAAAACTATAAAATTCCAATTTTTAAAAAATCAAAGAATTAAATAAATAGAAGGACAGTCTAGACTTATGGGTAAGATGACTCAATATTGTCAGTATGTCAGTTCTTTCCATATTGATCTATAGACTCAATGCAATCCAAATAAAAATTACTGCAAGTTATTTTGTGAATACTGACACACTTGCTTAAAAGTTTACATGAAGAAGCAAAAGACCTAGAGTAGCCAACATAATACTGAAGGAGAAGAACAAAGCTGGAGTACTGACACTACCCAACTACAAGAGTTGCACAGCTACAGTAACCAAGACAATGTGATATTAGCAAAAGAAGACAAATACATCAATGAAACTTAACAGAAAACTCAGAAATATACTCATATAAATAAAGTCATTTGATCTTTGACAAAGGAGCAAAGGCAAAAAAAAGGAGAAAATAGACTTTTTAACAAATAGTGCTGGAACAATTGGCAGCCACAAGCAATATAATAAGTAGATCTAGACACAAGACTTTATACTCTTCACAAAAATTTCAAAAGAGAGTAGAATTAAATGTAAAACAAAAAAAAACTATAAACCTCCCAGAAGATAACATAGGAGAAAGTCTACATGATTTGGAGTTTGATGGGAACATTTTAGATACAACACCAAAAGCACAATCCACAGAAGAAAGAACTGACAAGCTAGACTTTATTCAAGTTAAAAATTCTTCTCTACAAAAGATATCATTAAGAGAATAAAAAGACAAGTCACATCCTGGGAGACAATAGTTGCAAAACACATACCTGAGAAAGAACTATTATCGAAAATATATATTTTTAAAAATGGGCCAAAGAGTTTAACAGGCACCTCACTAAAAAAGAAAAACAGATGGCAAATAAGCATATCAAAACATGCTCTATAGCATATGTCATCAAGAAAATGCAAATCAATCATGTAATACTACTACACACCTATTAGAATGGCCAAAACCCAGAATGCCAAATGCTGGCAAGGACTAGATCAACAAGAACACTCATTCATGGCTGATAAGAATGCAAAATGGCAATCTTTTAGAAGAGAGAAGTGAGTGATTTCTTACAAAATTCAATATACTTTTACCATACGATCCAGAATTCATGCTCCTTTGTATTTTCCCAAAGGAACTGAAAACTCATATCCAAGAAAAACCTGAACCCAGATGTTTATAGTAGCATTTTTCATAGCTGCCAAAACTTGGAAGCATCCATTCACCTACTGTCCCACAGCAGGCGAATAACTAAACTGTGGTAAATCCAGACAATGGAATACTACACAGTGCTAAATACATAAATAAATAAAATGAACTATCAGGTTCCAAAAAGACATGGGGGAAACTTGAGTGCTCATTACTAAGTGAAAGAAACCAACCTTAAAAGGCCACAGAGTATATGACTCCAGCTGACGACATTCTGGAAAAAGCAACATGATGGAGGCAATAAAGACATCAGTGGTTGTCAGGGGTTAGGAGGAAAGGAGGGATGAACCGTCAAAACACAAAAGGCTTTAGGGTAATAAAAACACTCTGCTTAGATAGATGCTATATTTGTTCAACGTACAGAATGCACAGCACCACGAGTGAACCTTTATGTAAACTATGGAGTTGGTTAATATGATATGTGAGTGTATGTTCGTTAGTTACCAACAATTTTCCACTCTGGTGGGGGATGCAGATAATGGGGGAAGTTATGTATGCATAGAAGCAGAGGGTATATGGGAAGACTCTATTTCCATTCAATTTTGCCGTGAACCTGAAAGTGTTCTAAAAAATAATCTATTAAAAAAACTCAAACATAGATAATGATAATGACACAAATTGAGAGCTGTCTCTAAAGACCAAGTATAAATAGCATAGAAGAGTAGAACAAAAAATAGCAAATTTATCTGTAATTTTTTTTAGTTTCTTAAAGAAAAGTAATCAAACAAACTAAAGTCTATAGATGGTAGAAAGAGCCAGATCAGGAGTAGAAGAAATTTGTTTGCAAAGCAGACTCACCAGGACAGAGCAGACAACTATCTCCTGTCTAACTCTGTCTGTGTCAGACTTAATGCAAAGGAAAGTTGAAAGCTTGTGGGAAGTTTATAAGCAAACAAAATACAGAAGGTATAAAATATAAAGAAGTAGTTATTCTAAAAATATTATATACTTTGAGCACTCAGCTTCAAAAAAGTTACCCATGGAGTCATAAAGGAAGAAGATCCAAGAATCAGCTAAATTATCAGTTGAGATCAGTGAAATATTCCTCATCCTTAATATAAGATTTAGCAGTCCATACATACTTGGTATGTGGTACAGGAAATTCTTAATAATAGTCGAGGTAGACCATCAGATACCTCTAGAAGAGGTAGGAGAGAGGCCTAGGTAGGCAGAGGGTCAACAGCTGGAATGTCTCATTAAGTTAGTAACAGATACTCAGCATGAGAACTAAAATTCCACAGCAGGAGTACACTGCACAGAATGATTAGGCAGGAACAAAATCGAATCGTTATGAAGGGACATAATCACAGGGTCTTAGTATTAAGAAACAGGATAAGATCCAGAGACATTAGTGTGAAAGCACAAGGTCAGAGAAAGAACAAAGAGTTGGTTTTAATAAATCAGTGTGATTCAAGCTTCTTAAATTCTTCCTATAAGCCAGAGAGTGGAGGCTGCAAGTAGGGAGCTGTAAGTAGTTCAAGCTTTGGGGATTGAATGAGTTTAGAGGCAGCAATCCAGGAAAGTCATAAGACTACTTGTTCATGTTCATGTTCTCCCATACTGTTGTACTGTACTGATTAGCAAGTCTTCAACAGGGCAGCCTGTGAAAAAGGGATGTCCAAGGAGTCTATCCAATATGTTTGCTCTCCAAAAAATAAAAGCACTACCATCAAGTTTGATAGGCCATTGTACTTCCCTGAGGTCCTCATGAATAACTGCAAGACTGGGTGGCTGGTGGTGAAAGAAGGAACTAATATTAATTGAGCATGTACTGTGTTTCATTTGTTTTAGATACATTGCCTCATCTAATATATAAAACAATTCTGTAAAATAAGTATTAATACTTCTAATATATTAAGTGAAGAAACAAGTCAGAGAGAGTATACCGCCTACTCAAAATGACATAGCTGGTTGGATCATCACAGTTTGACTCCAAACCCCATGTTTTTTCAACTACAGTCATCCCTCAGTATCCACAGAAGATTGGTTCCAGATAATACCCAAATTGCAAAATCCATAGATGCTCAAGTCCCTGATATAAAACTGCATAGTATTTGCATATAACCTATGCACATCCTCTTGTATACTTTAAATCACCTCTGGATTATTTATAATACCACATACAATCTAAGTGCTAAGTAAATAGTTGTTATACTATATTTTTGTGTTTTGTTGTATTATTATTCTTCACTGTCTTTATCCCCTGAATATTTTTGATCTGCAGTTTAATGAATCCAAAGATGCAGAACCTGTGGGCATGGGATGCCAACTGTATACCTACTTCTTTAAATATCAAAAGGTATATTATTTTATAATGAAGAACTATGTGCTTTCTTCTTTGAAACCCAATTATTGACTGCTTTATCACTACTTTCTAGTGCTAGAATATGTATTTCCATTCTCTACAATAATAACAGCAGCTACCTGCTAAGCAAATACTATATAATGGAAACTATACTATAATGGAAACCATACTCTGTACAATAAATCCATCACCTCACATAATTTTATGTTTGCAATGTGTGAGATAACCAGCATTATCCTCTTTATAAGATGAGAAAAGTGAGGCTTAGAAGTCAAGCCAAAGATCCACAGTCTGTTCTATTGGCTATTGTCTCTGAGGTACCATCTTACCATCTCTTTTTCATTTTTATCTTGTTTTAGGTCCCTTCTCATCCTATTACTTTTACTGTAATTCTTTGCTTTTATACCAGCACATCTGGGTTTTTATAGCCTATGCCCAACAAGAAAGTGTGTCTAGTCTTAAGATGAACAAACAAGTCCACCTATTTTCACCTATTTGTTCCTCAGTGCCTTTTGCTTTATTTTCTTTTTCTTCACTCTCCTTTTTGTTTTAAGTTTCAACTTAAGTTTTCAAGTTTTTAAGTTAAGATTTACATTATTTCAAATGGTTATGGATGCCAAAGAAGTTTGATCGTCAGTTACTTAGTAGTTACTTTACATTCAGATTACAATGTACTCATTACTTTTGCAATTTATATTTAGGACTATTTGTATATATGTAATTATTTTAATTACAATCAATCTTATTCCCTTAGCTACCAACATGGAGTTAGACTAGTTGTTCTCAATCAAGGAAGAGTTTGGAAAACACTGGATGTATCTAAATAAATCATGAAGAGGAATGCAGTTTACTTGTTACCAGTAATAAAGTACCAATATTTTAAATGAATTAAAAATTATCTCCTTGACAAATACTCTTGACCAGGCATTATAACATTATTTCTTAAGTAGGAAAGAAAAAGATAATGATAAAGCTAGCATAATCCATAGCCTCTCTTATACTGCTACAGTCACTAATCCAAATGTGAGCACAGATGTATGCTCCACGTGTATTATATGTCACATATGTCTCAGAGTATAAAGGTTGAAAATAATTGACTTAGTCTTGGGATAATCAACTCAAATATATCCAGGGCCAGATGGAACTGTAAAATATGTAAAGCTCTTGGCAAAAAGAACAGGCAGAGGGGAGTGGAGAGCAATGAACTGAAGAGTGCATGTGCTGGCTCAAGACTTTCAATCTAGTTTTGTTCTGTTTTAAATACTAGTAAAACAAAATCTATAAACAGATTTGGACTGCTGGTTGAATTAGGACCATGTCAATTTTGAGGGGGGGGTGGGAGTCTCACTTCATCACCGCCCAGGCTGGAGTGCAGTGACACCCTCACGGCCACCACAGCGTCAACCTGCTGGGCTCAGGTGATCCTCCTGCCTCAGCCTTCCAAGTAGCTGGAACTACAGGCACACACTACCACACCCAGTTAATTCTTTGATATATGATAGAGATGAGGTCTCACCAAGTTGCCCACCATGTTCATATCATTATTGAATTAAGTTCTTTCGTTTCAATAGTTAAAAAGTAAAATAAAGTAGTACTTTACTTCTTCCCAACTGTGCAGTGGCAAGAGCCTCTGTAATGGGCATGCATTATTTTTTTATGAGTGCTCAGTATTTGAACCCCTTTTTTCCATAGGAAACCCCTCCCTCTCATGAATCTTGGTGGGTACAGAATTCACCTTTTTCCCTAGTAGCTGAAAATGTCAGATACTCACATTTAAAGCCTTTCTGCAGTGAGAGTATGGTATATGACCTACATTTCATCCATCAGATACATTTTCCCCAAATCAGGAACACTCTGGTAATAGCAGAGAGGTCAGGAAATCAAGTTTCTGGGGTAGCAGTAGCAGTGCCAGCTATGTTCAAAACAAGAATGACATCAGGCTCAGGACTGCTATCTGCAAAAAAGCCTACCTACAAATTGAGACTTTGGCTGGTATCTAGGACCTCAGACCTTGGGAGGGCTTCCCCATTCCCAAATAAGAATGGCTCACTGACTGGGCAGCCCCCTTGCATCCCCTCCCACCATGGGAGCTTTTTGGTTCTCTCAATAAATTTGCTTTCTACAAAAGAAAGAATGGCTCACCATCCCTAAATTGTGTGGATACAATAATGTTTATGTTAAATACCTCCTTTCATTCTGAGAGTCTGGAATGTCTGTACATAACAGGCAGAGGATACTTACATGACCAGCTGCCAATATAAACCTGAGCCTCTAAATGAGTCTTCAATGGTAAATAACATTCCACCTGTGTTGTCAAAAGTCATTACAATACTAGGAGAATTAAAAGCATCCTGTGTGACTTTACTGGTAAAAGATTCTTAGAAACTTCTACATTTCTTCCAAACACTGTCCCATGAACCTTTTTCTTTGCTGATTTTGTTTTGTGTCTTTTCTCTGAATAAATCACAGTCATGAACACAACTATATGCTGAGTCCTGTGATTCTTCCTAGCAAATCATCAAAACTGGGCACACAAATCAATGGCAGTGGTATCCTCAACAGCTCGTTTAAGTAGTATAATTTGGCTGTGGTGACCTGCTCTGTTTTCTGAACCTCCTGGCAATTTTGTGAGCTATTTCACCTTCTTTATTTAAATTCTTTCCCCCTTAATTCAGTCAAAATTCTGTTGCTTGCAAACTTAGAATCGTGACTGATACAAGATCCCAAGCCTCCAAGTTGGCTTAGGGTCTCTTCATTCTTAATCATCATTATGGATGCTTCTCATGTTTCCCTTTTCAGGAATATATGGTGGCTTCACATGACCTATTCAAGAATCTTCAATAGTTAGAATAATCTTATGAATGCTATAGCACCTTTCTGTTCCTCTACGCTGTTTCTCCACTTCAGCCAAGTTTGCCTACTGAAATTCCCCTACAATCTCGTCCTTCTCTGTGTCTTTTGCTCATGCTGGCCAGAATCTACTTTTAACTTTATGCCATTAATTTACCTCCAAACCAGTTGTAATTAGTTGATTGATTTTACTATAGGTTCACTGGTTACAGAATAATCTAGACTGAGGATTGGTATCATCTTCTAGTGTTCTTATTTGCTGGTGATTAAAACTGATGATCCTGCCCATCTCAGACCCTGACCTCCTACTGACATTTACAAGCTGTTAGATCTGTTTATGCAATGAATCCTTACCTAGTTAACGTCAAGATTCAAATAATGGGCATCTATATTATTTGTAACTGTCTGGCTTTCCTAACCCTGATACCTATCTGGGGTCTCCTCTACTCTATCACCATGTAAAGCCCACCATGAAAATTCTGCTTGCTCTTCTTACTTTTACTAACAACAGTCCACATTTTCTCAGATACCAACATAAAACTCATGTTTATAAAACTGTAAGTAAATCCCTACTCTCCAGGAGCCTCCTCATAAAAGATTAGGTATACACTGATTATAGCTCATATGGGATTATTCACTGCCAAGACTAAGGAATATAACATTATCATGTTATTAATATTTACAGGACAAATAAAATATATGGTGATAGCTGAAAGAGACATGATAAGCCATCAAAGATGACAGTGGATACTGACATAAAAGATATTCTAAGTACATTGTTAGATAGTTGCATAGAGCAAGATTATATATAGTATCCAATAAAAGCATCTACAAAGGCAGGGACATCAGGAAACAAAAAAGGAAGAAAGATGGGTTTTTGAAGAACATGGGGAGGGTAGAAAAAGAACTGGAACCTACAGCAAAATACCTACCAATACCCCAACTCATGACTTCACCCAACAGAATGGCTTCAAAAAGTGCATATCAAGGCAGTTCTACCACAGATTTCTCACCAAGTCTCAGGAGAGCCCTCCCTGAAACCACTTCATGCTTAGACACACAAATGCATTTTTCAGTGGAAACATTTAAAATAAACACAGCCTGATTCAAAATTTAAGTCTTTGTGCAAAATCAGTCATTTCACGTGTATTCTAAATAAACTGAAGAGAAAAAAAAAGTGAAAATAAAATTATCTTGTCAATAAATACCAGCATTAGAATGAAAGTTCGTGGCATGATGCTTTTATATATGTGTGTATACATACACACACACACACACACATACACACACACACACACACACACACACACACACACACACACACACACACGGCATGAAGCTAACAATATATATTCTTATATATTCTTAGAAAATGGAGAAAGAGGAAACAAAATATTAAAGGAAGAAGTACATCTAAAATTCATTAATCTATGTAAAACAATTCTCCAAAGTGTGAAAATAACTTACCAGAATAGAAAATCATTTCAAAAAGATGTCAAGATTTTTTTGGAAAAAAACAGTTTAGGTAGTCTTTGTCACACTTTGAAATAATACACACTCACACACACACACACACACACACACACACACACACACACAAAATCATGCTATTCAGGTTAAAAAGATAAAAATAAATATAATATATATTTATTGTTAATTATCCATGAGCACTACAATTGAATATATTTCACAGTGTTTTCTAATATACATCTGCTAATATATTTTATTGAGGCTATTGATGAGCATATTTTTACAGAATTAGGGGGGAAATTCCAAAATTACACCTGATCTTTAAAACTGACTTATTTTAGCACAGATTGAACAAATGATATCAAAACATTATTTCCTCCATAAATACCATGACGAGCTTAAATGGCAAACTGATTAGCCTCTAGGTATCTGTATATCTGCACAATACATAAGATATCACTGACTTTCTAGTGTACTTGCAGTCTCAGACACATTGTTAGAGGCTGTCACTACGAGGAAGTTTTGTTATCCAGAGGGTAAATTTAAATGGTCACAAACTTTACCACTGTACATTTCTATAAACAAAAAAATATCAGAAGATACAACTAAAAGCACAAGACAAATATCTCCCTGTCTAAATCAGTCATACATTTATGAAAACACAATCAATCAATATTTGTAAAGTATGTCGTTAAAAGTAATTTTAAATTTTGTGTCACCAATAGATCACATGTAAAATGGAAAATAATAACCCATATTTTACTTTAAAAAGAAAACAATAGTTGGGGCAAATGGGTTTTTTTCTTTTTGGCTTAATGTAGGAACCACTCAATTCCCTATTTACTCTTCTTGGTTAATACAGTCAATGATTCGTCTCCATTAATTTATGAAACCCCTTTTTGTTTTCACTACCTTTACACTGCAGCTGTTCTTTAACAGTTCCCATAGAAATACTCATGCCTAATAGAATAGTACTTGTATAGTTTCTTGGGAGAATTATTCACCTATCTATGTTGTTTATAAACCAAGAAGCTAAGTCTGTTTAACTCACTGACTTTCTTGTTTTAATCCTTCCCCAGAGGAATCTTTATGTGGGCAATTTTTGCTCTAGGGCACTTGCAGATTTGTTCCTGATAATAAGAACTGAACAGCTAAGCTACAGCATGCAAATTCCTGCTCTGGAAGCATGTTTTTTAATGCTGTGTTATTATTTCAAAAACAAATTAAACAAGGGAGTTCTGTAGAAAGTCAATTATCCAATTTAGGCAGCAACTTAATACAAATCACTGCCCCTTACTTTCACTCAGCATGATGTTTTGTGATTCTAATATGTCAATCTTTAGTGTACATATATAGCAAGTGCCTGTTTAATGTGACTCAAAGTTCCTATACGAACATTCCACTGGGATGTATCTCTTTACACTTCCTACTTCTGCTCTGTGGTTTTATTCTTTTAATACTATTAAAAACGGACTTTTTAAAAAAATTGTGGAAAGAGCACAGAGTTAGGAATCATAAGAATGAGATTCTAACCCCAACTCTATAAAAAAAGAAATTATATTTGGCCCAAATCCCATTCACATGACAGAATAGCCATAAGGAAGACTATTTCATAAATTCAAGATTTTATGCACATTTCAAAATAAAGCTATAGTGTTGACAGCTTTTCCATGTATGTGTTTTGTTCTTTAATTTTTATAAACGTTAGTCCTGATGAAAAGCCGTTAGGGGTCAATTTCAATAGAAAACATTTAGAGATCTAGCTCAAAAGATATCTAGTCTCTGACTCTTTCACACCTCCCTTAGACATTTACAATTTTCTCCAGAAATCCTCCTCAGTAATTCTCATTTAAAAGGCTAGTTGCGTCAAAGTTAATTTGGGTCTAATTCATAAAATCACTTCCACCAATGCAAAAACATGTATCCCCTAAGGAGGAAAAAAATAAATACTATGTAATACGTAAATACTGATATTGACAAGTAGGTAATTCCTTTATAAGAATTAATTCATTCTTGAGTATTTATTTACTATTACTAAAAAATTAACCTTAGCATTTCTATAACATGAAAGATGTGTATGTTATTTCAAAGTTTATATAGCACACAAGTATGTTTTAAGAATTGCACCGATTTCTGATCACATATATTCATAAGAAAAAAATTTAAGGGCAAAAATGAATAGGCCACTTGAATAAACTTTGAGAAAATAGTACACTATAATGAAACAGATGAGAGATCAAATTAACTATAAGATACAAAATTAAAGAAAAAAGAGGAATGCTGGAGACTAGAAGAATAAAATACCACAGGACAAAAAAAGGCAAGAATCAAGCAAAAATAACAGCACAACACAGGGCAAATACATCATAATTGATCTCTATAAAAGCTATTGAATAGTTTGCTCCCCTCCTCTGCATACATCGTTTTCTATCAGTAATAATTCTATCCTTTATGCCAAAAAGAAGACTGTTCTTCTGTTTTTAGCCTTTGAATAACCATTAACACATTACAAGGACTGATATTTAGCGAAATATAATTATACATTAATAAAGTAGCATGAAGTCTTTGACAATGATGTTGTTCTCACAAACATGTGATCATCAGATTATTTCACTTATTAAATCTTATAATGGGAAAAAACAATAACATCTTCAACTGTGTTTAGAATAAAAAAATTTGAATAAAATGTGTTAATTACTTTAGTGTTAATTCTGAAGATTTGCCAGCACAATTCACGTTTTCCCCTCATCTTGAGATATCCATTCTCTGAATGGTATCTATCCCATGTATCTCTTAACCAATTTCCTCTGTCCATCTCCTTGACTAAACCCCTTAATGGCAGTTTCGTTTTTTATCTTAATATCCCACAAGACCCAATACATTCTAGTGACTCATTAATTGCTTTTTGGATGGACAGATGGGTGTATGGATTGGTGAACTAGACTTACCAAAGGAAGAAAAAAGAGGGGGATGAAGGGTTCTATTACTAGCCTGTGAATTCTTTGAGAAAGAGCTCTTTTATTATTCATATTCATCATTTTTGCAGCTACTACGGTGTCTCACACATATTAAATCTTCAAATAATGTCTAGAGAATGAAAGAATGCTTAATTTATGTTGGGATTTCAGAGTGTGATTCTTACATGTGTAACAATTTGCATTATTAATTAGAAATTTAGCCAATTCTCACATAAATAAATTATTCTGTTCTAACTTCAGTTCCTATAAATGCATTTCTATGGAATTAAAAGAAACTAATTTTATAATTATATAAAAATTAGATTTATTATTTTTATGGTCATTCCTTATAAATATTATTCAACAATCCATTATTTTGTGTGCTGCAACCATCAGTACTGTCCACTTTGTTTCTGCAAATAGTTCTCTTTCATTTTTATTTTATGCAAGAAAAGTTTTTATTTAATCAAGTCAGTCCATCGTTTCCTTAATGACTTTTTCCATTGTTTTCAGACTGAAATTTCTTTCACTTTCAGATATTTGATAATATAAAATTTTACTTTGTCTAACTTATCAGTGGTTTCATTTTTTAAAATTATTATTCATTTGGCATTTATTTTGCTTTAAGTTGTTAGGTAAGAGTCTGTTTTCCTACTCCCTAAAAAAATTCCAAACACCATTTATCAAATATTATCTCTCTTCTCACACAAATACAAGTTGTTTCCTTGGTAATATGTTTATATCCTTACATATAAATGAGATTTATCCTAAGGGCAATGTCTATATCAGATTGAGAATACTAACAGACAGCGGTCTTGCCTATGTTAACACTCTATACTGCATCCAACACAATGGAATAAACTGCTAGGAACTTCAAACTTTCTAATAACAAAATTCTCAATTGCTTTACCTACTCTGAGATTTAAACATAATACTGGAAATGCTTATTTAGTTCTCCCATAGTCCTCTCTTGAAAGAGAGCAAAGTCACCTATCTAACTGTCAAATCATATGCTTAGTAGAGTGCCTAGCACAGAAACTCAAAAAGCATTTGCTGAAATTAACAGAATTATGGCAAAACTGATAGTCCAATAAGAAGAATATGGTTTAAATATAAGAAGGTGGATGATCCTTCCACATAATAAAAAAAAAAGGACAGTAACAGAAGAATACTACAAGAAACACAAAACTACAAAATACAGGTTTCATCAACTCTCTGTTCATACTAACAACTATGTACATATTACTGATTTTCAAGTAACTCTTCTTATGGTTTAGGTTAGGTTGGCTCATACTTTCAGTAATGACAAAAATCACACGGCAAAATACATTCTAACTCTCATATCTCACACTACACACTAATTCATCAGTCAAAAATTCTCATCTCTAATATGACTTCAACTTATTTCATTGATAAATGGAAACTTGTGATTCTAAATTTCAAACTCTGAAACCTCATGACTATATTCAGGGTTTTTTTAATAATCTTACTTTCAACTTTGTTAATTAATATTTGTGAATCAACGGCCTGAGGAAATTTTATTAGAAAAGTATAAAAGTAAGTAAAGCAATTTTTAGAGAACATATGTAACTTCCAGTAAGCTGAGTTGTGAAAGGATGCAATGCTATATTATACTGGCCTCAAAACATGAATTTATCAGGAAAGTATTCTTCATTTCAAATAACATCTAATTAAATAGTGAATTCCAAAGCAAATGAACATATTTTATCTATCTTAATCCACGGTTAGTATTATTATCACTCTTCTTCCTTCCGCTCTAGAAAAAAGTCCTGCCAACTGTTATGTCATTCTCAATAGGTAATCTCTTAATTATGAATTTAATTTTATAAGGCTTTTAAATATGTCTATGCACATTACATGTCTTTTTAGTAAGAACAACTGGTTGGCATCTAAACAGAGTAATCACGAAAGGGGGAAATCCAAGTCTTACAACTTTGAAAGCAAATTTCGTTACCAAAGAAAAATAAGGAGAGTTCATAGGGAAGAAATTTGTAAGGTTAGATGACTCCTATCATTAGCCAGAAGAGGAAAAAACATGTGATGGTGGTTCTTGACTCTCTAAAAAGTGCATGATCTCCTGTAGGGCCGATTTAGTTAAGCAGAAAGTAAGTTTTGCTGGAGATCATTTAAGGTTGTCAGAGAGGTTATCAAAACTTAACAGTCCTCAAACACTAAGCAGGTCTATTGATCTAAGTTGGTGGGCAGGGAAGGGAGGACTTGGGGGTAAACAGGAGATAACTAACATTCACTGAGATAAGTGTTATTAGCCCCATTTTACAAATATGAAAATTTGGATTTCAAGTTTTTAAGAAACAGGGAAAATCACATTGCTAATTGGAGGGTGTGTCAGTATCAAACACACCGTATTCCAAATACCATGCCCTTTCCTCTATACCATATCTACAAATGATCCTGTCAGAAGAAATCTATAAAGTCCTAGACAGAAAATTATAGGACATTGAAACCTAGGTGATATTTTCATCTCTCCTACCCATTGAAGGTAGTGATATTGAAAAACAAACACAAATATGAAAAACGAAAAGCTGGTTGTGAGATGGCTTTATAAAGAACAAACTCTGGCTCTGAACAACACTTGAGACTCCTTCCACTGTGATATGCAACTTAGGCATACTGGCATAAAATGAGAATATCATGGTCAGCACAATACTAACAAAGTAATTTAATCCTCAAACTTGAGTAGAAAATTAATATCCCAGATGGTGAAAGGAAATATGTACAATAATGACAACAAAAAACAATACAATTACAAATATAATACAAAAACAGTAACTATCAGGAAACAAGTTTGAGAACAATTAATTTTGTCCTCAGGCTTGATGAAATAATAAACGTAGTAAAGCGAAGACCCTAAGTGACCCTCCCTCTTTTGCCAACACACACCAATTGCCCCTATACATATTCATCCATATACATATGCTCATACTCATACTTTCTGAAGACAACTCTTGTTTCCAGGGTCTCGAGTATCCAGAGCAGTACCGTGGACTTAGCTGTCCAATAAATACTTGCTGAATTAATGGAAACAAATGATAGAAAAACTGGAACTATTCAATTCCTATTTAGTTCTATCAAAGAGAATGATCTTCAAACTGGAAAAGATATAATAAACATGGTTAAGAGCTAACTGAAGTCTAAGATCAATAGAGAAACAGTAAGAGTGCCTGGCTGTCTTACATGAATGATTTCAACTCCTCAGTCCCAGACAAATTCTTACCCAGAATTTTCTCATGAAGTACAGATGTGATCACTGACTGTGGCAGAAGGTTGAGACTAGAAAATAAATTTTGATTCTCAAAAAAAAAAAAAAAAGTATAGGATAGAAACTATAGAGAATGTAGGCTAGAAACTGTAGAGAATGAGACAGTCATGTAATCCCTAGAAAACCTCTAGAATACATATTTTTAAAAATCATTTAAAAGATGATCTTTGAGATTTCATAAAAGGAAGCCCTAATCATCAAGATTTACCATGTGTTCATTAAGAGATCATACCATTTAATTTTCTTTTTTTTTAAATTTAGAATCACTAACCTGTAAAATTAGGACACACCAGTTATAACATTAATAGCCAACACTCATTGAGCATTTACTTTATGCCAAGCATTAAAAATTAGTAAAATTTTCATAATAATGCAATGAGAAAATATTGTCATTTTAAAAAAAGGATACTGAAACATGAAGTTAAAGCAACCTGCACAAGGTCACAGAGCTGGTCAACTGTAGGGTTAGGATTCAAATCTAGAACTCTCTACACACAGAGGCCTTGTTCTATTTATATCACTATACATATCATCTCATATAAGACATCTGGAAATATAATTGTTAGCTGCATGGAATTCTTGTAGAAAAGATGGAAACAGTGGTCTGGATGCCCTTACAATCAGGTAGTTTCAAAACTGGGTAAACATTTGCCAAAGAGTCTAACTAATTTAGTAGATCTTTATGAATATGGGGTAAATGTTTTAGCATCATGCCTCATGATTCTATATTTGGACCCAACTGTTTATAACTGTTTATTACTAATTAAATGGATGAAGACGTAGCAGGCTTATAACCAACAAACTCACAAATAGCATAAATCCTGGAGTTATAATGTATCTTTTAGAAGATAGAGCAATTTAAAAGGACACAAAGGGATTTAAGGAAAAGCTTATATTTACATGTTGAAATAAAAAAAATAAATTTAAGGTCTTAAAATCAATCTTGAAAAAATGCTAGATCTTTAAAAAGTCAATATTGAAAATATAAATTAAAAACAAAAACCTACCATGCATAAACCATCAAATTTGTAGACACTGCAGATAAGAGCTCTGCTAGAGGATACTTGGAAACTTTTTAGGAAAAGATTTTTAAAATGCCTGCCTTCTGATCCACCAATTTCTATTTCTAGAAATTGTTTCTAACAACAACAACAAAATAACTAAGGAACTGTGAAAGCACTCATCTTTTTTATTTATAATAGCCCAAATTCGAAATAACTAAAATGTCCCACAAAAGGCAAGCATTAAAACAAATTAGAAAATTAATGATGGGGCATTTATACAGTAGAATATTCTTTATTTAAAATGCTTCTAGAGACAAATGCTTGACACAGAAAGATATTCATGACATAGTTAAATAATCATTATAAACAGTATGCAAATAGAATTCCAAAAACATTAAAAAGAGAAGAAAGAACACAGTACGACTAAAGAAAGAGGACAGAGACAAAAAAAGAAATGGTAAAATAAAGAAAATTGTAGCCACCAATAAACTTTTTCACTGTGATTCACTTTAATAAGTGCAACATTAAACATCTTGGTTTACTATAAACACATATATATAAAATATGTAATGGAAACATTTTTATAGCACAATACTTACCCTTTCTGTGTGTAATGCTATACAATATTTTCCACTTTATATTATTCTATTTTTTTTTAAATGCTAGTGGTAACTCACTAAATTGACTTCACAATCCACTAATGGGTAGCATTCTGAAGTTTGAAAACCACAGCTCTTAAGAATTCCTGCAAGGATATACAATAAAGTATTAATAGCAGCTGTGAGTACAATTTGAAATTAGCCTTTTGCTTTTCTACAATTTTTAATTGTTTTATAATGAATAAATAATAAATATAAGAATGTTATAAAAAAATTAAAAAGTACTATAAAGATGGTAATTGTAGAGACAATAACAGTAGTTCGTGTGAAAAATTAATAGCAGTTCATATGAAATATATCTAGGTATCCCAATGGATCTCAAATTCAAAATGAGATGACAATGTTCCTTAAAGCCAATATAGTCTTAGAATTAAAACACACACATACACACACACACACACACACACACACACACACACACACACACACACTCACATACCATCTAAAACAAGGCAAGTAACAGTTCCACTATCTCTCATATATTCAGACCCTGTCTAGAGGTTGGCATTCACTGCTGTGTCCCACATTTTCAATGAAGAATATTGAGAGGAAACGCTGTATGATAAAGTATGGAAAGTATATCATATGAAGAATAGTAAAGGGAACAAAGAACCTTAAACCTGATATCTCTTTTCAAACACCCGAAAACCTTTTAATTAAATAATAGTCACAGAATAGGGTTAAGACTCAAAGCATATAAATCATGCAAAAATAAGTCTGGGTAGACTTAAACTTCATACAAGGATGAATTCTAACATTATTTAGCAATGGAATGAGCAGCCTCAATTAGGAACAATGGACTCTCTTCATATTAACATTACTCAACACAATATGACCCTGACAATTAAAATCTTTCATACCTGTAGACTAGTGAGATCCAGTTCCCAGATCTTTCTTTTCCCTATCCTATACAGATTTTCTTTGGACTTTCTTACTATAGCTAAATGATCAGAACTGGCTTATAGGGAAGTTAATCAAGATCCTATCAATATCAAATGTTCAAACACATAAGGGATAACCAACCAATTAATGCAGATATAGTAAAAGAGAACTTCTGCAGCAGAGATGGATTAGCCAACCAGCAATGTATTTTTCTAAAATAAATATCCTATGAGTTTTATCTTAATAAAGAAAAATCTCCTTTATTACATTAAAATATATATAATTTCACAAGAATAAAATTAAGATTCCTAAGGATTTTAGAGTATAATTCCTAAAGAAAAACATTTTGGTTCCACCATATTATTTGTAAGTCTGTTGGAGATACTTTATGTGCATGCAAATATATATGAATAAATATTATTTTAGTCCTTTATTTTTATACAGCAGGCATCTTATCACACATATTCAATAAATCTTAGAGAGTTTTCATTTTGGTATTTAAACAGTTTCATCATCATTTTATAAAGCCATATAGTATTCCATTTTTTGGATGTACCATTATTTATTTAACCAATCTCCAATCAGGCTTTTCTAATCTTTGCTATTACAAACAATGTTGTAAAAATAATGTTATAAATCTATCATATTTCACATGTGAGTACACCTGTAGAAATGGGAATGTTTTATTAAAGAGTATATATAGGTAACTTTTATAAATATTAAATTGCTATCGAAAGAACTGATATTTTCTACTCCCACCAGCAATATATGAGTCTTCTAAATCCCTCAGCTGCAACAATGCAGAGTTTCGCAGAGTTTTAATGTGATGGAATATATAAACCATAAAAAAAAAAATGTTCGAATAGATCCTACATTCATTAACCTAAGGGAGTCAGACACTGAACAATATTCTAAAAGTATCATTGGGAAGTACACTTCACTAAAGTGCTATAAAAAAATCAAGGAAGTTATAGCAATAACATTAATATAAAGAAGCATGTATGTTTAAAAAATGGGTACACAGATGTCATACCTATGAAGCCCCAAACCCAAACTCTGTTAAGGTTGATAATAAAGGGAAAGTTCTCACGTGCGGAGGACGTGACTTAAGCACAACTATGGTTTCCTAAGATTCAATTTTCTTACTGGTAGTCCTATAATTAGGGCTGGTCATAGCAGGCACATTCCAGAAATACAGGAATACTCCATCCTTGCCTGATCCTTTCCTTAACTGCCTCATGGTACAAATGAGACAGGTCTACCAAACAACATGACACAATTTAAATGCACTGTCACAACAACTAGTAGTCACCAGAAATGCATTTTTCCTTGCTTCATAGTAACAAAGTTTTCAAGGAATGAGTGGTCACCTATACAGAGACTGCATTTCTGGCTTCCCTTGCAGTCACATGTAGCTATGTGACATTTCTAACCAATGAAATGCAAACATTTTGGCTGCGTGCTTCAAAGGAAATTGCTTACCTTTACTTGTGCTCCTTCTCCCCTTTCTCAAACAAGGTTGTAGACAAGCCAATGACCCAAATCCAACCCTGCATACAGGCACAACATCCTAGGAGACAGCAATAAGAACTTGAGACCAGATAACCCTGTGAAGCTAACTACTTGGACACCCTGAACTATCCTACTACTACTGGGTGAAGGAGAAAAAGCTTCAAAAGCTTCTACCCCATTTAAGTCAATGTAAATGTTGGATCTCTTAGGTATGGTAATTTTGTTTCTGCAAACACAGACACACAAACACAGGCATATTATGCACACTAAAGACTGCATAATAGAGGAAGTAGGAAAAGGTAAAAACTTGAATAAAAGAAAAAGGGTATATGTATGTTTAAGACTCAGGAGACAAGACACAGGTTATGAATAAAGAAATAAAGTTTAGCACAAATTAACAGAAAAAATATTTGAAAGCTGACTAAAATAGAAGATATAAAAAATGCTTTCAATGCTTAGAAAATTGACATAAAATTGCAAAAGCATTAGAAGAAAAAATACACTATAATTTTTTAAATTCAAATGATTACTTCTCACAGCAGAGAAGCATAGTAATTCAAATATAATTAATAACGTATTTGGAAACAATAAAATTCATTAAAACTTTCAGAAGTTTATGTAACAAATTTGGTCTCTCAGCTTGAATTAAACAGTAACAGATATGACTTTATAAGAAAAGATGTTGAAATTCACTGTGTAAACATTAGTGAATACACACGAATACTGACAATAAAGTGGCAACATGCATTTACACTGGCAGCACTGTACAACTTGGTAAGGCTTCATAATTTTGGTATATCAGTGTCTCACAGCTGTGATCATATCAACATGTGGCAATGTCTTGCTAAGTGGCATTAATTTTTGTTGTTACATGATTTTGTGTGCTGTCACAAGAATGTCAGAGCTTGAATTAGAACAACAAACAAATATTAAATTTCTCGTTAAACTTGACAAGAGTGGAAGTGAAATCAGGGACATGTTAGTCCAAGTTTATAGGGATACCACCCTGAAGAAAACGGCAGTGTACGATGGAGTACACATTTTTCTGAGGGAGCAGAATGTGTCAATGATGAGGAGCAGAATGTGTCACAGGACGGGCAGTAACAAGCAGAACTGACAAGAACATTTAAAAAATCATGGAATTGTGTGTCAAAATCATTGACTGACTGTGAGAAGCATAGCAGACCGAAAAAACAACAACAGAGAAACAGGAAAATCTTAACGGAAAATCTTGGCATGAGAAGGGTGTATACAAAAATGGTCCCAAAGGAGCTCTTGCCTCCTGACAATGCACCAGCTCATGCAGCACTGTCTATGAGGGAGTCTATAGCCATAAACAAATTGAAACACCTTCCCTACTCACCTGATCTGGCCCCTGATGACTTTTTTCTTTACTCAAAAACAAAGGAAATATTGGAAGGAAGACATTAGGATGACATTCAAGATATCAAGGGCATTATGACGACCGTTCTGATGACCATTCCAGAAAAAGAGATCCAAAACTGCTTTGAAGCGCAGACAAGATGCTAATATCAGTACATAGCTTCCCAAGGGGAGTACTTTGAAGTGACCATAGTGATATTCAGCAGTGAGGAATGTAGCACTTTTTCTAGGATGAGTTTGTAAACTTAATTGTCAGACCTGATACTCTGTACTAGACAGACACGGTGCTGGAGTTGAGGATACAAAGAGGAATAAAAATATTCCCTGCTTAGGAGAAGATCACTGCCAAGTTTCATTAATTGTGTTGACATATACAGATAAAAGCTTTCTAGTTCAATTATGTCAAAATTATTCTTTTTTTGATATCAATTTGAAAAATTATTTTTAGGACACACACAGAAAATCATATATATATACCCAATCTCTTTAATACAAGAATCCTCCAAGACAATGCTTTAATTGTACCTAAAAATGAGTTTCAAAATTTAAAAACTATTTTAAAGTATAATGAATATCCACATGAAATATGCTTTAAAATTATCAACATATTTTAATCACTAAATTATTGTTCCTAAAGTAGGATACCAAAGTTTCTTAGGCCTTTACACATAAACTATCAGCTTAATAAAGATAGTAAACTGTTTAAAAATAACAACAGGATCAGTAACTTGCCCCTTTCCACATTGAATGAGTTTACTAATCATTATAGGAAGGAAAATATGATATAACACTTTGATACTATATTTCAATTAAAACTTTCACATGAAGAGTAAATCATAATAGGATATCTTACAGTGCTGTTATCTACCTGAAAATGACAAACATTTAATCCAATACAACATAATCTACTATATGTACTATATATTAATCTAACATTTCTTTAAATGCTGTCAAAAACCAAACACTTTGTTTTAACTTTAATTGATTAAAATCCTGGAGTTACTAGCTTTTACACTAGACAAATTCTGCCAAATGAAAATATAATTGGAACAATCTTACTCATTTTTAACAACTGTTTAAAATTTATAAACTATTCTACCACCAAACTACTCCAACACTGTTATGTAAAGAAGAAATTAGTTTCTATTTATTTAAGTCAATGCACGTGGCTTAAAGATAAAATCTCTGTCCCTTCCCCCTTACAAAGTTACTATGTGCCAGATATAAAAGTATAAGAAACTAGGGTAAAATTACATTAAAATAAAAGAATCCAACAAGCTAATTTTAAAATGATCATTTCAGAATTAAACTTATGATAGCATTTTCATACTATAAAAACTATTAATGTTTCACTGCAACCTAAAAAGTATACATATAGGTTGAAATAAGATTGGGGTAAGGTTAGAACACTGCAGTCTCCTATGCATGGTTTCTTTACATACAAAATACCTTAAAAGGTGTTATTAAAGGTGTTATTAAATTTAGTATTTAGTATTCTCACTAAAAGAATTAATGGCTTTCCCATCTTCCAATTTGATAGCTATTTCTTAAAGAATGTACAAAATCGTATCAGTTTATCTAACCACCCTTCAACTTGACTCCCAGTCTTCCTGTCAAGTTTGACTATAAAAGTCCTTCTCATGTAGATGATGGTTTTCATTATTCTTTTTTCTAATTTTTTTTAATTTTAAAGATGTGGGGTACAATTCAGAATTAGGTATGCAAGTAGCCATCACTCATTATTCCTTTATCCTTTTCTCTCAGTGTTCCAACAAAAAGGCTATCTATATAGTAGGACAAAGGCATACTGAGCAGAGATAGCTGAGAGTCATAAGCAGCCCTGCTGCTTCTTCCCTACTGGATATAATGTGGTATAATGCAGATTTTGCTTGACTCTCTACAGGATCACTCAAAATCTGCAAATCCCTCCTGCAGGTCCAGTAACAAAACTGTATTTTTTAACTGTCTACTACGTACAATGGTTTGTTTTATGTAGCATTCGTCTAAAGAAGGTGATTCACTGCACACAAGTTATCAGAGGCTGTGCAATTACTTTTACATTTAAACTCTGCATGTTCCCAAGGCTAATTAAAGAAGAGAGATATGCAAACTGTTCACAAGTAGCTTTATAATGATGTGACAGAACACTGACAATGAAACAAAACGGATTACTGAATTGTCATTTTATATAGTCTACTAGCACCTTTATTTTATAATCAATCAACTAAAAAATAAATAAAACCTTAATTTTGTAAGATTTTTCCTTATTCTAACTCATTTATAATATGAATTGGCTTATTTTAGCTAACTTCATTGTGTGCTGATATTTGTTCTAAATGATCCTTTCACCTTTTCCTACTTTAACTACAAGAGAGTGCTGTGAGAGCTATTATCTCTACTCAAAGAAGCATATCTTGACACTTCTCTAACAACACTGACTTAATCCTCTAAATTAATTCCTGTCAATTCTGAATCCAGATTTGTCTTTACTTTTCAGAGAATCATTCATTTTATAGAGACATACCTACAATATCAAAAATTTTTCCATTTCACCTTAGCAACTTTTGATAGGTTTTCACACTACTTCCATATTTTTGTCCTTAAATTTTTTTTCAAAAATTCACAGTATTATCAATAAGCATTTGATAAATGTTTTGAGAATTGCTTTGTTACTATGTCAACTAAAAAAATCAGAGAAGAAACTTCTGGTTTCAGATTTGTGAGAACTAATGGTTATGTATTCTAGTTTGATTTTCTTTTTTTTCTCATAATCAATATTTTTTATTATGGTTTTGTGGGGTACAGTTAAGGGTTAGGTGTACAATTACATTTCATTCAGGCCCCTGTTGATAAGAGGTGTTTCCCCATTCCCAGACAGATATTTACTACTGTTAATCCGATCTCCCTCCCCCGGCCATAGTTTCCCAGTACCATCAGTCATTTTCTTATAGTATTACATTGGATGTTCAAGGTCCATTATATGAGTGAGAACATGTGATACTCGGATCTTTGTTTCTGTGAGAGATCACTCGGTATCATAGACTCCAGTTCCATCCAGGTTGCTGCGAAATTCATGACTTTGTTCTTTTTTATGGCTGCGTAGTATTCCATCGTGTATATGTACCACATTTTTTTAATCCAGTCCTCTTTTGATGGGCAGCATGGTTGTTTCCAGGTTCTTGCTATTGTGAACAACGCTGCGGTAAACATACGCGTGCAGGTATCTTTTTTATAGAGTGATTTGAGTTCTTTAGGGTATATTCCCAGTAGGGGGATTGCGGGGTCATATGGGAGGTTGATATTTAGAGCTTTTAGGAATCGCCACACTGCTTTCCACAGAGGTTGTACTAGATTACACTCCCACCAACAGTGTAGAAGTGTTCCCTTTTCGCCACACCCTGTCCAGCAGCTGTTATTTTTTGAGTTGTTGATAATTGCCATTCTGACTGGAGTTAGGTGGTATCTCAGTGTGGTTTTGATTTGCATCTCCCTGATGATTAGTGAGGTTGAACATTTCTTCATGTGTTTGTTGGCTGCTCAGATGTCCTCTTTTGGTTTGATTTTCTTTTCTTTTTTTTTTTTTTTTTGAGTTGGAGTCTCACTCTGTCACCCAGACTGGAGTGCAGTGGCTGCTCCCGGCCACCACAGCCTCGACCTGCTGGGCTCCGGAAATCCTTCCACCTCAGCCTTCCGAGTAGCCGGAATTACAGGCACACGCTACCACGCCCCACTAATTTTTTTATTTTATTGTAGAGATGAGGTCAGGCAGGTCACGATGGTTTGATTTTCATGTGGAAAGATGGTGGCTGAATCATTTTATTCAATTATTCATTAAAGTTGTATTTGTGTTGAGTTCTGAAGGATTCTGCAACAACCAAGGACAAGGGCTCTGATAATAGCCATTACTTTATGGAAATATGGAATAATATTTTAAAAGAAATATTTTAGAAAAGCATTATTTGAAAACAAAAATCAGAATTCCTCTATACACAAACTATCAATTTTCCCATGTTTTCTGTTGAAAAATTAATTGAATAGACTTAAAAATTAGAAATATATTTGCAATAAAAACCTAAGGATAAGTCATATATTACATGACAAATTCTTAAAATAGTCTAAGTAGAATATAACCATAAGAACAACTTATTTCCATCTCAAATTACTCTTTTAATGAGGTGAGAAATGCATCGTATATGGATGACAGATAAGCTACTTATATTTTAAAGTAACTTTCACACAAAGATGCCTGAAAAACAATAAACTCACACACATGCACATGCATACACAAACACATACAGAAACAGAGTATTGTCTTAGAAGTTATTTAAAATATATAAGGGGAGCAGGGCTTGGTGGCTCAGCCTGTAATCCCAGCACTTCGGGAGGATGAGTCGAGTGGATTGCCTGAGCCCACGGGTTTGAGACCCACCTAGGCAACTTGGCAAGACCTTGTCTCTACAGTGAATCAAAAAATTAGCCAGGCATGGTAGCACACCTGTAGTTCCAGCTACTTGGAAGACTGAGGCGGAAGGGATCTCCAGAGCCCACCAGGTTGACACTGTGGTGGCCGTGAGTGTGCACTGCAATCCAGCCTGGGTGACAGAGTGGGACTCCAATTCAAAATATGTATATGTGTGTGTGTGTGTGTGTGTGTGTGTGTGTGTGTGTGTGTGTGTGTTATGAGAACCATATATATGGGAACTATATATATGGGAACCATAGGACTAGAAATTCTAATACCGCATTAAGTGTAGACCTCCCTCAATAATCATATTTTGTGACTATTTCCAGAAATAATTTCAACATTACACGAATTTTTTTTAAAAAAGGAATGTTAAGGAAAATTTCCCAGAAAAATATATATGATTTTGAATGGCAATCTACTTTTACCCAAAGTGTAGTATTTTTCCAACATAAATAAAAAGATCTTAAACCAAGGAAAAATCCACATAGCCTTCAAGGAGCCTAAAGGTCCAAGTATTCTGTTTAATAGTCTTGTCCACAACACTATTCATCTTTTCCTAAAACGTGATAAATTTTATTGAAAAGAATATAATTATTAAAATCAAATATGAACCATATAACCAATAGAATGTTTATAAGACTGAGAAACTGTTGTACTCCCGAGATCAGTAAAAAATAAATTATACATAAGAAATCAATATTTAATTCATGCAGCCATCAGTATTAATATTGGCACAAAATACTTCATTTTGCATACATCTAAAATACTTCATATTAGAAAAAAATTAAACTGCAGTGTGAATGAGTACTATTTCATTCTCTACATTCTATTTAGGTCTTCACATATTTTATCTCAAGGCATATTTACAGCTCTCAAGCTGCATAAAGACCTCATTTGAGGGTCATGGTAACTTGATGAAAGGAACCAAATATACTTTGCCTTTGTACAATCACAATATATCCATTACAAGTAAGTTGAAGCTGTCATACTAGTAGGATAGAACAAGGGGCTGGATTTTCAGATAACAAAGAATAGGGAGGGAAAGATTCCAGGAATTAGCCAGTAAGTAATTGGAAAGATAGAAAGGAAATCTAGTCCTAAGAAAAATCTTTTAAATAAAATTAGTCACTTGAAGAGGAAAGCCTTGACAAAAAGAAAAAAAAATTGCATTAATTAAAAAATGTAGTATTTGTGCAAACAACTTGAATATTCAACAATAAAGAAATATATGCAGGTTTATTATGGCCCAGCCAGATGATGTATTATGTAGTCATCAGAAATTACATTTATAAAGTTTAGGCCAGGCACAGTGGCTCACACTTGTTAATTCCAGCACTTTGGCAGGTCAAGGCGGGAGGATCGTTTGTGCCCAGGAGTTCAAGGCCAGCTTAGGCAGTATAGTGAGACCTTGTCTCTACAAAAAATAAAAAAATCAGCCGGACATAGCATCACATGCCTGTAGTCCCATCTACTCTAGAGGCTGACTCTAGCCTGAGCAGCAGAGTGAGACCCCGACTCAAAAAAAAAAGTTGGAGATGATATTTTAAATGCTCTCTACAAATTATGTTTTAAAAAGCAAAATATTACAACTTCTTACAGGATCTCAAAATGTAAAAAAAAAAATTAGAAAAAATGTCAGGAAAAAAATGCCAGTATTTCAGCAAGGCATCTCTAGGTAGTAAATTATGGGTGTTTCATTTTCCATTTCTTTATATGCTTCTAGGCTTTCTAAATGTTGTATAATGACTCTATAAAATTTTGATTAGAAAAAATGCATAAACATAAAATGTTTCTTATTCAAAAAATA
Source organism: Carlito syrichta (assembly GCF_000164805.1). Lineage (NCBI taxonomy): Eukaryota > Metazoa > Chordata > Mammalia > Primates > Tarsiidae > Carlito > Carlito syrichta. The sequence goes on along the minus strand of NW_007246193.1, from coordinate 13,857 downwards.
TACTTTGAAAGTTCATTTAAAATTAATGTAATCAGAGTAATAGTCTATTTTTAAATAGTTATACTTTTCGATCAGAAAGTGAACAATAAACAGATCTTAAATGAGAGATTGCTTGCTTTCCATCCCAACTCTTTTAAATAGGAATAAAACTAAATGCTTCCATTCTTCCCAAACTGTTTTTTTATATGAACAGAAAAGTTAACAAAATATAAGATTAATATTTGAATTCTTTCTCTTCCTGATCTAAGAAGAAAACATACTTAGGGTTTATGTGATATGAAGAGAAAGAAATAAAAAATAGTTCTTAGTATGCTTTATTCTATATGTTGATTCCAGATGCCATGACTCTTGATGTACTCTAATGTACACTATCACAATTCTCTTCTTTTATGGGAACTATTTATGGGTTTTATTGAGAAAGGGAAGGTTGTTTTGGGTTTGATTTTTCATTTCATACTAGAAGCTTTATGTTCCTGTATAGTCAAATCATCCACAAAGTGGTTTTCAATTTAATTTTAGTAATGATGCCAATATACCATTAGCAAGTTAACTTTCCAAAAAATTAAATAATTTTTTCATAAGACTACATAATTATAGAGCATGTACGTATAACATGCAGGTCTTTTTGAAAACATGAATAAAAGGCAAGATTGCTATCTGTCATTAGGAGCTCTGATGCCACTTAAAGCTTCAGTGGAAACCCATTTCAAACATCCCATCCAAGTGAATAAACTATCTTTGATGCTTACAATAGTATACTTTGTTTGAAGATCCTAAAGTGCTTTAAAAATCATCATTTGTCAGCTGGGCACAGTGGCTCATGCCTGTGATCCCAGCACTTTGAGGGGCTAAGAGGAGAGGACTGTTTGAGCCCAGAAATTGGAAACCAGCCTAGGCAACATCATGAGATCTTGTATCTAAAAAAAATGTAAAAATTAGCTGGGCATGGTGACATACGACCAATACCTAGGAGTCCCAGCTACTTGGGAGGCTGAGGCAGAAGGATCGCCTGAGCCCAGGAGGTCAAGGCTATAGAGAGCCATGATCATGATACTGCACTCCAGCCTGAACAACAGAGTCAGACTACTCTCTAAAAAATAATTTTTTAAATTAGCATTTGTAATTCATATTTTGAGGATGAAACATTGAGTGATTCTATAATTGAGTGACGATTACTGAATAAATCCAGTGCAGACTCCCAGAATTCCAAATAAGCATTCCTCCAAGTGACTGTGAAGAACATGCACTGAAAAAGCCAACTAAATAGTTGGCCTTTCTTTAATTTTCCCCACTTCACCCCATCCTCAAACCTCTTTTTCATGTATCTGTTGGCTCGTATGGCTTTTTTTGAGAAGTTTCTATTCATATCTTTAGCCCACTTTGTCATAGGGCTGGGGTTTTTTTTGTTTGTTTGTTTTTCTTTTTGGCACATTGAAGTTTCTTGTAAATCCTAGATGTTAGGCCTCTGTCATATATAAAGTTGGCAAATATTTTTTCCCAGTCTATGGTCTATCTCCCCAATCTCTCAGTGGTTTCTTTGGCCTTGCAGAAACTTGTCAGTTTGATGAGGTCCCCCTTGTCTTATCTTATCTCTCATGGCATGGGCACTTGGGCTTTTGAACAGGAATTGGTTACCAATTCCAATTTCCATAAGGGTGTCTCCTGCATTTTCTAAGGTTCTTATAGTTTGAGGTTTTATGTTTAGGTCTTTGATCCATTTAGAGTTGATTTTTGTGTACTAGGATAGGTAGGAGTCTTGTTTTAATCTTCTGCACGTGGTTTGCCCATTTTCCCAGCACCATTTACTGAATAGGTTCTCTTCTCCCAAGTGGTTGATGGTGGAGGCTTTGAGTTGGTTGAGAAATTGAGGTTTTGCTTCTGGAATCGCTATCCTGTCCCACGGTCTATATGCCTGTTTTCATACCAATACCAGGTTGTTTTGATTATTGTAGCTTTAAAATAAAGCTTAAAGTCTGAGAGCTTGATGCCTCTCAGTTTTTTGTTTGTTTGTTTCTGAGGATTGTTTTGGCTATTTGTGGTCACTTATGTTTCCATATGAATTCCTGTATTGTCATTTCCAGGTCTAAGAAGAATGCTGCTGGTAATTTTTAATGGGTATTGTATTAAATCTGTGACTGTCTTGAGTAGGATAAACATCGTAACAATGTTGATTCTTCCAATCCATGAGTATGGAATATTTTTCCATTTGTTTGTGTCATCTTTGATTTCTTTGATCAGTGTTTTGTAGTTTTCCTTGCAAAGGGCTTTGATTTCTCTGGTTAGGAAGATGTCAAGGTATTTCATTTTGTGGGTGTTTAAGAATGGGATTGTGCTTTTAATTTTGTTCTCTGCCTGTTTGTCGTTGATGTATAGGAATGCAACTAACGTTTGCACATTTATTTTATACTCTGAGACTTTGCCAAGTTCTTTATCAGTGCAAGGAGGTTTTTGACAGATTCTTTGAGTTTTCGAGGTATAGAATAATGTTGTCTGCAAAGAAGGATAACTTGTCTTTTCCTATTTGCATGCCCCTGATTTCCTTTTATTGTCTGGTTGCTCTAGCTAGGACTTCCAATACTATGTGAACAGGAGGGGTGAGAGTGGGCATCCTTACCTTGTTCCGGCTTTCAGGGGAAATGGTTTCAATTTCTGTCTGTTTAGCAGTATGCTGGCTGTGAGTATCTCATAGATGGCTCTTACTACTTTGAGGTATGTTCCATCTATGCCTAGATGTTCAAGGGGTTTTATCAATGGGTGCTGGATTTTCAGTGTCTAATGATATAATCATGCGGTTTTTGTCTTTACAACTGTTGACACATTTAATTACATTTATGGTCTTGGTATATTAAACCAGCCCTGCATCCCAGGGTTGAAGTCTACGTGCTTATGGTGAATGATTTCTGAGATGTGTTGTTGGATCTGGTTTGCTAGAATCTTGAGAATTTTAGCATCTATGTTCATCAAAGATACTCGCCTGTAGTTCTCTTCCTTTGTTGGATCTTTACCTGATTTGGCTATCAATGTGATGTTAGATTCATAATATGATTTGGGGTGAGTTCCATCTTGATTGCCTGGAATATTTTCAATAAGATTGGTATCAGCTCCTCCTTGTATGTTTTGTAGAATTCTGCTGGAAAGTCATCTGGTCCAGGGCTTTGTTTTCTTGGTAGTTTTCTCATGATGTAGTCAATTTCCTGGGTTGTTATTAGTCTATTTAGGGTCCCAATTTCTTCTTGTTTCAGTCAGTGTATGTCCTCCATTTTAAAACATACTTGTCTCTTAGCATCTCTCTAATCCCAGGCAGCTAATCCCTCATATCACTCGGTCTTCTATTAACAGGCCTCACCTGAGCCTTTTCTCTCTAAACAGCACTGTAGCTTTTGGATAAGGATCACCTACACCATTAGACTTCATGGAGCCATAAAGTTAAAAACAAAGCAAAACAAAGGAAATATCAAAATACTGAAAATATGTGAAAAGATTGCCAATTTTCTGTCAATAATGTTATCTAAAAAGAATACAACAGATATGAGGGAAGACCCCCAAAAATATATAATTATTTTTGGAGGGCGTGCCCCTTATAGTACGGGCTTCCCTGCTAGGTGAATGCTCTAGGAACCCATCACCATCAGTGTACCAACTGGTGTTGCGAGAAAATGCATCCAACTTCAGCAATTTTTTTTGAGATTGTTCCAGTGCATTTGATCATTTCATGATGAATGATTTACAAGAACACCTGCCCACACCACGCTAAGTATTCAACAGTTTTTGACCAAAAATAGCATGACCCCCATGCCCCACCCTCCCTATTCACCTGATCCCTGATCTCACCTCAAGTGACATTTTTTTTGTCTCCCCAGAAGAAAAAAGACCTCAAAAGAAAATATTTTGTCAACGTGGAAAAGGTGAAACAAAAAATGACAAGAAGCACTATGGAGCATCAAAACTGATGAGTTCAAAAGCTGTTTCAGCAGTAGAAAAGGCATCTCAATAGGTGTACTGCATCAAACAAATGGTATTTTGAAGGTGACTAAGTTTAAACACGTAAGAATACACAATTTTTAAATTAATAAATTATGCAGTTTTGGGTGTCCCACTCTTATAATAACAGAATAAAGAAGGATGGAAGATCTCCCTGAATAAACTTTTTTTTCTCATTTTGTCAAACACAATTAAACATTTCCTAAAGACCTAGGAACCACTCCTCTGGTTACGTTTCTCCAATCCACCTCCCTCCACTCTCTTGGTCATTCCTTTGCCCATTCTCTCAGGTTCTCCTCTGCCTTGGAAGAATACTGGCATGCTACTCTGACCATCTTGGTAGTCCCAGGAAACATAACAGAGGCCTGAAGAAAATATTAACTAAATTAGGATGCAACCATGAATAGTTTAGTAGCACTAACAGACTAGTATAAAATAATAAATAAAAGAGCATTTGCACATTTTAATAAAAAAGTGAAACGGTCATTACTTATAACAAATTTTCTTAAGATTTAAAAAAACGTTTAACCAATATATGTATTTGGATAGTGGCAGGGTCTGAACTATGAGCCAGAACACCAATTTTTAGTCCCAGTTTGGCCTCATTTGCATTGGACCTACCTAGGTATGAGCAGGTCACTTAATACTTCTTTGCAAAGGAAAAGGGGTAGTTGAGAGGATCTCTTAATATAATCCGTATCTCTAAGAATATAAGGATATGACCTCTAAACGGCAATACAATTAATCAAATGTAAAAATGGTGCTGATTTTTAGTATCCTGATACTTATACTTGTTAGTTGTATTTAATTAGATAGTAATAATTCCAAGAAGGATGATGTGGCTTTTAATGAAGGACACATAAAATAAAGGTGCTAGGCCGGGTGTGGTGGCTCAAGCTTGTAATTCCAACACTTTGGGATGAGGAGATGAGAGGATTGCCTGTGCCCAGGGGTTCAAGACCAGCCTGGACAACTTGGTGAGACCTCAACTCTAAAATAAACCAAAAAATTAGCCAGGCATGGTGGTGTAAACCTCTAGTTCCAACTACTTAGATGGCTGAGGTGGGAGGATCGCCTGAGCCCAGCAGGTTGAGGCTGTGGTAGTCATTCCATTCCTTTGCCCATTTACTTAGACAACAGAGTAAGACTCTGACTCAAAAAATAATAATAAATAAAACATACTTAAAAATAAATGAATAAAGGTGCTATTAAAAAAAGCTGATATTCTAAAACTATTATACTTCTTCGAGTTTACCAACCTCATTTTTTCATATTCATATGCTCAATATCAACAGGAGAAAAAACAAAGAGATGCAATTTGGAGTAGGCATAATAAATTTGGGGGAAAAAATCCTAAAAATATACGTTACTGCTATGTTTTAATGTATCAAACAATCATCCCTTTAGACTATGAAATGAAACACAAATCAAAGTCTCAGATAAAAACATCATTTTAAAAAATTTTTAAGAGCTGTTTTATTTTCTTAGTCCTCCAATAAACCATAAGCTCTGTGACACTCAAATTAAGATTCATCTTATTTTTGTTTGTTTCTAGCATAGAGTAGCTGCTCAGTCTTTATAAATCCAATTAAACTAAAATTAATTATAGGACGAAATTGTCTCCAGATAGTCATGATCACTATAAAAATCCCTGATTTCTGGGATGTGTCCACTGACCACATGCCAGACCACATAGCCCAATATTTATTTTGAGAAAACATGGTTTTTAAGAAAAAAGCATGATGTATTCTTTCCATTTCTCTACTTTTCCCCATGCTAACCCAATTGTGCAGTGTAACTTGGTGCTATTAAGGATCCCAAGAAGTGATAAGCATCAGCCCAGTAGATGGCATTCCGAGAACCACATATGACCCATTTGTAATTAGGTTCAATTCCTATTCTGTTATTGACCCTCACTCATTCCTTTCTCTTTAGCTCCATTGCTTTACACAACACTTGCACATCATTCACACTCTCAAGTTTCCTGCTTCTTTACTCACAAAGTTCTCCTTACCTCTGTATTTTAAGACTTTGGAAGAAATCCAGAAACAGATTTCCCTTCTTTATAGGATTCATCATTCTTCTCCTATAGTACATGCACACCTGTCTACACACACCCATAATGTGTGTGCTATTCTCTTGTAAGCATACAAGAAGCTAACCTGGACAAAATCTGGCCCTACCAAATACTTTTAAATGCATTCAGATAAAGGAAATCCTCACTTCCTATTAATCTATCTCATTCTAAAGTATACCAACTTTGTTTACGCAGCAAAAGGCAATGAAATGATAGATGAAGTTGTACATTCAGCAACCAATTCTACCTGATGTTAGCCTACACAACCTCTGCAAGCGTGGCAAGGCTAAGAAGAGAGTATACTTGTAAGTTTATAGTCCACTTGGGGAAGTATACTTTTACAAAAGGATGTAGGGATTAGGGAGTAGCTTTTTTCTGTGAAGTTATAGAACATTATAGGGTTCTTATGTTTTGTCATGAAGATAACCACATTTAATAAGCCCATCCTGGATGCTGTAATAGATGATGTGAGTAAAGAGGCAAAGATTAAAAGACTAACTCTGTCAATGTAGCAAAGGTAACATGGGGGAAAAAATGAATATATAATAAAAAAATGCTAGTAGAGGCAGATGTATATACACAAGGAAAAATAGGACCACAGTGGAGGGAGGGGCAAGGGGCATTTAGAAATAAATATATAGCCGGGCTCAGTGGCTCAGCCTGTAATCCCACCCCTTTGGGAGGCTGAGGTGAGTGGATTGCCTGAACCCGCGGATTCGAGACCCGCCTGGGCAGTGAGACCTCATCTTTACAACAAATCAAAAAATCAGCCGGACGTGGTAGCGCATGCCTGTAATTCTGGCTACTTGGAAGGCTGAGGCAGAAGGATCACCGGAGCCAGCAGGTCAAGGCTGCGGAGGCCAGGAGCAGCCACTGCACTCCAGTCTGGGCGAAAGAGTGAGACTCCAACTCAACAACAAAAAAAAGAAATATATATATATATATTTATTTTAACTGGAACTTGCTGGATAGCAGGCATCTGTCACTTAAAAAAGTAGGTAGAAAAGCATTCAAGGCAAAGGAATCACATGTGTACAAAGATGGCAGAATAAAAGGATTATATTTGGGGGGAGTGAGGAAATTAGATCCAAAAAGTATATTTATGAAGAGAGATAGGAGATGAGGGAGATAAGGCTGGTGTCTTTAATAAAGGACAGATTACAAGCAGCCTTGTTCATTAGGCTAGGAAGTTGGACTCCATCCAGAAGGCAGTGAAGCAGCCATTAGAAATCACTAATTAGAAGAACAACAGTGTTAAATTATCAGACAACTGTGGATGGTAACTTGTAAAATTTCCCCCAGTCTTTCACCCACAAGGAAATCCCTTCTCTAAACTGGACAAACTGATTACAATTCTACCTTACTGATTCTCTCACCCTTTCTTGGGGCTTGGCAAACAATAGGGAATGAAAATTGTTTCATCCTAGCCAATATACAATCTTACCAAAATCAGATGACAATGAAAGGGGAAGGGGAAAGGAAAAATAACATTTAGTAAGTATTAGATGTCAGACAATGTAGGAGGCGCTTTACATACATGATTATCAGATCCAACTTCAAAATAAGCTTCTATGGTAGGAAAATCATTCCCATTTTCTTTAAGAGGGAAAAATACAGATAAAACAATTTATCAAGAATCACAGAAAATAAAACACTAAAATAGAAACAATAAACAAACGGAAACCCAAATAAAAATCACAATCCTATTCACAATAGACACACACACAAAAAAAAGAAACACCTTGGCATATTCCTAACCAGAGAAGTAAAAGGCCTTTACAATGAAAACTACAAAACACTTCTTAAAGAAATCAAAGATGACACAAACAAATGGAAAAATATTCCATGCTTATGGACTTGAAGAATCAACATTGTTAAGATGTCCATCTTACCCAGGCAATGTACAGATTTAAAGCAATATCCATTAAATTACCAGCAGCATTCTTCTCAGACCTGGAAACAACAATACAGGAATAGCCAAAACAATCCTCAGCAACAAAAAAAGCAAAACAGGAGGCATCACATTCCCAGACTTTAAGCTTTATTATAAAGCTACAATAATCACAACAGCCTGGCACTGGTACAAGAACAGGCATATAGACCGTGGAACAGGATAGAGATTCCAAAGGCAAAAGCTCAGTTCCTCAACCAACTCATCTTCAACAAAGCCTCCACCATCAACTACTGGGGAGAAGAGAACCTATTCAGTAAATGGTGCTGGGAAAACTGACTGATCACATGCAGAAGATTAAAACAAGACTCCTACCTATCCCTATATACAAAAATCAACTCTAAATGAATCAAAGACCTAAAGGTAAACCCTCAAACTCTAAGAACCTTAGAAAATGCAGGAGATGTAATCCCGCACCTTTGGGAGGCTGAGGTGAGTGGATTGCCTGAGTCCACGGGTTCGAGACCCACCTGGGAAGCAAGACCTCATCTCTACAATAAATCAAAAAATCAGCCGGGCATGGTAGCACATGCCTGTAATTCTCGCTGCTCGGAAGGCTGAGGCAGAAGGATTGCCGGAGACCAGCAGACGAGGCTGCGGTGGCCAGGAGCGGCCACCACTCCAGTCTGGGCGACAGAGCAAGACTCCAACTCAAAAAAAAAAAAAATGCAGGAGACACCCTAATGGAAATTGGAACTGGCAACCAATTCCTAATTAAAACCCTAAGTGCCCATGCCATAAGAGATAAGACAGACAAGTGGGACCTTATCAAACTGAAAAGCTTCTGCAAAGGCAAAAAAAACACTAAGAGAGAGGGGAGATAGATCACAGACTGGAAAAAAATATTTGCCAACTATATATCTGACAAAGGCCTAACATCTAGAATCTTTAAGGAACTCAAATATGCTGAAAAGAAAAAAACAAACAGTCCTATGTCAAAACGGGCAAAAGATATAAATAGAAACTTCTCAAAAGAAGACATACAAGCAGTCAAAAGATACATGAAAAAATGCTCAGCCTTGGACTTCAGGCAAGATGGCGGCGGGGCAGCCTGGTCTATGAGACCCTCCGCAAAGGAGAACACAGAGGGTCTCTGGCTCTCTCCCTGGGGGCTGCGGATCCCAATGTCAGCAGCATGCTCTTCACATAGAGCTCAGCCGTCGCCACCACTGGGGCATCGCGGCGGTCTGGAAAGCCACTGCAGCCGCAGACACAGCAGCCGCCAGCACTGCTGCAGCCTCCATGGCGGCCATACCACGTTACGTGACCCGTGACTGAGGCAAGGCATGACTTTAGTCCTTGAAGCCCCTGCAGGCAAGATCTGCTGGGATTGCTGCCACCTCTGCTGCCACTGTGACATCCTGCCGGCCATGGGTCTCCTCCTATGTACCCTGAGGCAGGCTCCCATCTCTGGCCTCTGCCCAACTTCTGTCCAGCTCCACCCCCTATGGGGTTGCGAGACAGCACCACCTGCTGGCAATTCAAGTTAACAACACCAAAACTGGACAAACAAGCTTAAAAACAGACACAGGCCAGATTTGAATGGTGAACTGAGTGGTGATCTGAACTTTCCTTCACACCAGGCCAGGGCCAACTGACCCTAACTGTGAACAAATTTATCAGGTTGAGAAGACAGCTAGAAATCAGAGCTGAAAGGACACTGGACTTAAACAAAAAGTCTCAGAGTGTACTCGATTGGTTCTGTGAGTTTAATGACTTCATTCTATTCCTACTGTTTTGTTCCTTTTTTTAATCCTCTTCCTGTTCTTCTCTTTTCTCCTCTCTGTAAACCATTTCTTTATATAGAGGAACAGCACACCAGTAAGGTGGTTGGTTAACTTGTATGTTAGTAGCATTGCATATTTTAGGGTTTTTTGTATGGGAGTTGGTTAATCTGTGGCTGTGGTCTACTGCTTTTATCTATTTCAGTTTAGGTCTCTCTCTCCATTTGTTGGTACACTCATCTGTTTCACCACTTACTCCTCTCTCTCTCCACTCCCTTCTTCCCCCAACTGTCTGCTCTATTCTCTTCCCTCTGCTAACTTTATTTTATTTCAGGGAGTAAACCTACAGCCCCACTGCACGGACAGATTCCAAGGCAGTGAGAAGTGGGTTTCAGATTACCCATATACCTGTCGGCAGGTACCAGGACCTGCAGAGAGATTCTGAATCACAGCTCCCCTCTTAAGTAAATCTCAAAACTGCAAAAAGGACCATCCCCAACCTACAGTGCAACTCCAGAATTGAACAAAGTAAGAGGGCATACATAAGGAAGAATAGGAGATTGAACAAACAGAAGTAAAAGCAACCCCTCACCCCGAATAACAGAATTAAACAAGACAGTGATGTTGAGGGAAGGAAAATGTAGGAAGGGAAAAAAACGCACAAATGAAGAAAAACCAAGAGAAGAATATAAGACTCACACAGACCCCTGGAAGGTCAGACACTGAGAAAACAGGTTACGGAACATAAACAATGAAGAGCCTCCAGAATGACTGGTCACATGCAACAAACCCAGACATCAAGACATTAATAGAGAGAATTTAAAAAATTGAGGAGAGACAAGAGAAAAATAGGAAGGAGCTGATGTCAGAAATAACAGCAGTAAAGAATACTGTGATGGAAATAAATAACAAATTAATAAGCATGAAAAGTGCAATTAGCCAACCAGAAGAAAGAATATCTGAGCTCAAAGACCAAAACACAGAATTAACCCAAACTGTCAAAAACAGAAAAGAAGTTCAAAAAGACAGAACAAAACCTTCAAGAGATGAATGGATTACTTCAAGACACCGAACCTAAGAGTAATTGGCCTTCCTGAGGCAGAGAGAGAAACAGACGCCACAGTGGAACAAACATTTCATGAAATCATTCAAGAAAACTTCCCTCATCTCATCAGTGATCAAAAAATTCAAGCATAAGAGATTCAGAGAATCCCTGCAAGACAACAAATGAGAAAACCAACTCCTAGACACATAATAATTCACCTAAACACAGTAGATATAAAAGAAAAAATCCGAAAGGCAGAAAGAGAAAAAGGTCAGACTACCTACCAGGGAAGACCAACTAGAATAGCATCAGATTTATCTACAGAAACCCTCCAGGCTAGAAGAGCGTGGAGCCCTATCTTCAAAGTTCTAAAAGATAAACAATTTCGACCGAGAATAACCTACCCAATCAAGCTAAGATTCATCAGTGAGGGAAAATTGAAATCTTTCCCAGATATCCAATCCATAAGAACCTACGTTGCCACCAGACCACCTCTACAAGAAACACTTAAGAAAGTACTGAACACAGAAGAAAAGGGAAAAAGAACAACAATGTTCTTCACAAGAGTACAGGTAAAAGATTAAAAACACACATGATCCAACTCTAAAACCAAAAGAAAGACAACACACAAACAAGAACAACAACAACTATGTAAGAATATTATGACAGGGATCAAGGCTCACATTTCAATAATTAGTTATGTGAACAGACTAAATACACCACTTCAAAGACATAGAATGGCAAAATGGATAAAATATCACCAAGCAACAATCTATTGCCTTCAAGAGACTCACCTCACTAGAAAGGACACTCACAGACTCAAAGTAAGAGGATGGGAAACAAATTTTCAGGCAAATGGAACACAAAGAAAGGAGGAGTCGAGATCTTAATCTCAGACAAAATACCCTTTAAGCTATCAAAAATGTAAGACATAGAAGGTCACTACATAATGATAAAAGGTTCAATCCATCAACAGGAAATATCCATCCTCAACATATATGCACCCAACATAGGAGCACCAACTTTCATAAAGCAGCTCTTAGGATAACTAAAAAAAGATATCAACTCCAATACCATCATAGTTGGGGACTTTAAAACCCCACTCACAACCCTAGACAGATCATCAAGACAAAAAATCAGCAACGAGATCCAAAACCTCAATGTGACTCTCGATCAAATGGACCTAATTGATACCTACAGAACCCTCCATCCAAAGGCCACAGAATATACATTCTACTCATCACTGCATGGAACGTACTCTATGATCGACCACATACTTGGCCATAAATCAAGCATAAGCAAATTTAAAAGGACTGAATTTTTATCATGCACCTTCTTGAACCACAGTGGAATAAAAATAAACATTAACACCAACAAGGTCCCCACAAAACCCACAAAGACATGGACACTAAACAGCATGATGCCAAACAACTCCTGGGTCAATGATGAAATCAAAACAGAGATTAAAAGATACCTGGAAACAAATGAAAATGGAGAAATATCTTACCAAAATCTCTGGGATGCTATGAAAGCTGTAGTAAGAGGGGAATTTATATCCCTACAAATGCACATGAAGAAAATGGAAGGACGACAAATTAACAGCCTAAAAAGTGACCTAAGGAAGCTGGAAAAGCAAGAACACAACAACCCTAATTTCAGCAGAAGAATCCAGATCACCAAAATAAAAGTCCAAATCCAAGACATAAAAGACAAAAAGATAACACAAGAAATCAATGAAACAAAAAGCTGCTTCTTCGAAAGGATAAACAAGATCGATGGTCCTCTAGTTAGACTGGCCAAGAAAAAGAGAGAAAAAGCCCAAATAAACACAATCAGCAATACCAAAGATGAAGTCACACCTGACCATGAAGAAATATAAAAGATCATTAGAGACTACTATGTACTCTTATATGGAAACAAACTTGAAAACCCTAAGGAAATGGAGGATTTTCTGACATCACACAACCTGTCTAGATTGAAACAAGAAGAAATCGAGAGCCTAAATAGACCACTAACAATCAAGGAAATTGACTATGTAATAAGAAAACTACCTAAACAAAAGCTCTGGCCCAGATGGCTTTCCAGCAGAATTCTACAAGACATTTAAGGAGGAGCTGATACCAATCCTACTGAAGGTATTTCAGGCGATTGAGAAAGATGGAACTCTCCACAAATCATTTTACGAAGCTAATATCACATTGATCCCCAAGTCAGGTAAAGATTCAACAAAGAAAGAGAACTACAGGCTAATATCTGTGATGAACATAGATGCTAAAATTCTCAACAAGATCCTAGCAAACCGAATTCAACAACACATCTCAAAAATTATCCATCATGACCAAGTAGGCTTCAACCGTGCGATGCAAGACTGGTTCAACATTCGTAAAACCATAAATGTAATTAAACATATCAACAGATGTCAAAACAAAAACCACATAATTATCAAAAAAGCTTTTGATAAAATCCAGCACCCCTTCTTGATAAAAACCCTCGAACATCTAGGCATACGGGGAACATATGTCAAAATAGTAAAAGCCATCTATGAGAACCCCACAGCCAGCATACTCCTAAATGGACAAAAATTGGAACCATTTCCCCTGAAAACTGGAACAAGACAAGGATGCCCACTCTCACCCCTCCTGTTCAATATACTATTGGCCTGGCCAGAACAATCAGAGAAGAGAAGGCAATCAGGGGTATCCAAATAGGAAAAGAGGAAGTCAAGTTATCTCTCTTTGCAGATGACATGACTGTGTACCTTGAAAACCCAACAGAATCTGTCAAAAAGCTCCTTACACTGATAAAGCACTATGGCAAAATCTCAGGATATAAAATAAATGTGCAAAAGACAATCACATTTCTTTACACCAATAATATACAAACAGAAACCCAAAAAAACCCACAAATCCATTCACAATAGCCACACAAAAAGTGAAATACCTTGACAACTTCCTAACCAGAAACGTGAAAGACCTTTACATTGAAAACTACAAAAGACTGCTCAAAGAAATCAAAGATGACACAAACAAGTGGAAAAATATCCCATGCTCATGGATTGGAAGAATCAACATTGTGAAGA